>NW_024582577.1:499373-505149 GCF_018398535.1 Haplochromis burtoni
CGTTACAGTTACTAACAAGAAAATGCTGTCCGTTACTATTTTTCAACCGCATCTTATATCAGTTGCACGGAAGTAGCTGTAAGTAATCTGGGCGCTACAGCTTTAAGCAGCTGCGCGCGCTCCCGCGGACGGTAATCACGATCACTGTCTAGCACAACACCTGGAGCTCAGGGGGCAAAACAGTCGCATGAGTGCTGCTGTTTGACTGAGGAAGAATAAAGTAGTCGGCCAGTCACATGATCACTTAAAGACAAAGCAACAAGGTGATATATACCAGTTTTTAAATTGTGTTTTGAGATGTGAGAGATTTGTGACGTTTAGCGTGTTTGGGGTGTGTAGTTAATGTGTTGTCTTGTGTAGTTAGTGTGTAGTGTTGTAGATAGTTTTGTGTTGTGTGTCAGAACAATGAGGCAACTGCTGTCTCCAGGTAGAAACAGGAGGAGTGATACACTTTGCTGCTGTCAGACCTGCAGGCTGTGATGTTCTCCTTTACAGTGGACAGAAATTATTTTTTGGAGTGGCACAAATAATTTGTGTGGCATCTTATTGAATGCAGAACAGCTGATTGTTCTGTAAATAGTTTGAAATGATTATTTTAACAAGGGTAAAAAGTTAATGGATGCAAATAACTTTGTTTGCAAAACATGCATATGATTTTAAAATTGACAATTTATATTTGTATTTAAAGTTATGAAATATGATTCATTAAACATGTTTGTGGTTGTTACAGTAAAAATAAAACCTTTTCTACTCGGATTTTATGTTTTTTGTCTGATTTTAGATCAGTTGTGTTAGTACAGTGTGTCAAAATGAAAACTGTAAATTCAGACACGTGAGGTTGTGCTGAAAAGAATGATACCAAACAGGGCAAAGTAAATAGTTTTTAAAGGTAAAATGTGGAGGGAAAATCAAAAGTAGTGAAAAATGGCCAAGTATACCCTGGACCCCAGAGGGTTAAACGTTTTTTGTTTTTTTTTAAAGTAACGCAATAGTTATTTTTCAAGTAATTGATTACTTTTAGAATATTGTAACTCAGTTACTAACTCAGTTATTTTTTGAAGACGTAACTAGTAACTATAATTACCTTTTCAAAGTAACTTGCCCAACACTGATGTTGACACTTATTTTGAAAAAGCTATAAGCAAGTTTTTATCAATTGTGACTCAAAGGCAGAGGTGAGTAATTAATTTTCCCAAGGGGCCTAATTGTAACATCGACTAGCAGTTTATAAATAGAACCAAATAATATTGAGCAGCATTGAATTCAGCTTATTAGTGCAGCCCTCCACAGCAGTGCCAGTTTCTCATGTGGTCCCTTGAGAAAATGATTTGGGAAAATTGGCCACCCCTACTCTAAGGTAAATTTGGGCTTTCATTGCTGGAGTGTTGGCTAAACTTGCCAAAATCAATAACCCTAACCCTAAGTGCAGGGCAGAGCCAGAAATAGCCCGATATTCAGAAGAAGGCTCTTATCATTGATGAGTCAGCCACAGCAGACATTCGGAGAACTTCAGTTCTTAGCACTTGATTGGAGCAAGTGAACTCACATTTCTTTTTTTTACACTTGTTTTGCCTTGTAAAGACTTAAAAAAAAACCTTTCCAAATGTCTCGCTTGGCCAGCAGAGAGGTGTTAAATGATCTGTGTTTGGTCTGTTACAAAGGCAGTCATTGAGTGAAGATTGGCAGAAAAGCCCAAGATCTTTTATCTTTGCATCTCAGAAAGATCGATGAAATATTCATTACCGTGTAAAAGCAGACCGATTGATTATACTGGAATAATACACTTTGGTTCAGAAAGGATCCTGTAGGAGTGTGTCTATTGAAAATGTGAGCCTGTCAATTCAGTTCAATTGTACAGCAGGTCTCTTGAGAGCGTTCAGTTTGCAACTCTCACTGAGGCTTTCATCTGTCAATCACAGCACAAGATTAGAAGATATCAGAGGTCGCCGTGTCAAAGTTCTGTCGTCATCCACAGGGTGGCGGGAGCTCAAACTTTAGAAATGACACGAGCGGAAAGGCTTTGCTCGGTCGGTGCTGATTTCTCTTGACTCAGAGATGTGCTGAAGATTTGTAAGATAGCTCTTGAATCAGAGACACAATCCTCTCGTTGATTCAGAGGCACTATTTCTTCTTTCTCTCCCCTGCACACGGGCTAAATTATGAATGTGCTGTTATTTGTTTACTCCATGTTGGAATGAGAGATGTGCATTATTCATCTGTTCTGACAGGAGAGACATCAGAGTAGGATGCAGGCTTTAAAACCAAGCACAGACTAACAAGGACAATGCTGGGGATGTAAGCAGTCAGGCACATGCAGACACAATAACTGACTTTCTCTATAAAAAAAAACGTGTTCAGAAAACTCTCAGCAGAAAGATGGTTCACCTGGGAGAAAGCAGCTTTAATTACTTCCAAGACAAATTGGTACTTCATTTGTTGATACTGGTTATATGGCTGTGTGCCTGTTTGCTGATCTGTGAGTCTGATTTCCAGTCTTTATTTTAAATACATTACTCATACAGGGCCTTCTGAAGCTAATTAGATTTCTTTGTGTTTTCTTTTTAGTCCTGAGAGATGATTTCCGGCAGGCCCCGAGTGACGTGGTGGTAGCTGCCGGTGAGCCTGCTGTGTTGGAGTGTGTACCTCCACGAGGTCACCCCGAGCCCACCGTGTCCTGGAAACGCAACAACGTCCGAGTCAGCACCAAAGATGAGCGCGTCACTGTAAGTTCAACAATCATTAGAAAAACCGTTCATTTTTTGCGAAAAATACAGCGATTTGTAAACCCCATAAACTCCACTGCATTAATCTTTACATCTCTGGATCATCTCAAAAATCAAGACCTCAGAGGTCAAAGTAGTCATAGCTGGTAACCTAAACCTAACCATATATTTGGGAGAAAGCCAAAATTTACTTTCTTTTGTAAATATTTTTTGATCTGTGTAAGTAAGAATGACGATTTTCTTTGTTCTCTGACTGCAAAGACTTTGGGGAGTGACTAAAGAAAACAAAATTTTAAGCTTGTGTGCCTAGGGTTAGAGTTCTGTCCATCACCAATGATGACTCAGACCTCAAACGGTTAACCAGTTTTAAGTTGGATGCAGTCACACCTCTGGTAAAAATCTCACTCCAGAATGTTTTCAGTTGTCCTGCTAAACAAACAACCAAAAACATCATACCAACCTCCCTGGCAGAAGAGGTAGAGGAAGATGGATGTCTGTTTTTTGGATTTTGTCATCAGACAGTGATCACGAGGGGCTGCGCGGACATCTCAAAATTATGATGATTGAACATGTGCCCCAGGCGGTGGATTTCAGGTGGCCTTCAAAGCTAATAGATCCAATCTTTCCTGCATGTCCTGAGCCTGTCTCGGGGTCTCCTCCCTTTAGGACATGATTCAACCACCTCATCTAATCAGATGCCTAAACCACTTTAACTGGCTCCTTTTGGAGGAGTAGCGGCTCTACCCTGAGCCTCTCCCAAATGACAGAGCTCCTGAATATTGAGGTGGAGGGATTGGTATACCCACGAGAAAGAAAGACGTACCTGTGGGCTGTCCTGTGGGCCACCAGCTGAAGGAGGAGTCATAGGAGTTTGGTGCTTTGTGGATCAGGTGGCAGCCAGAGGCACAGTGATCGGATCCTTGTTACTTTCTGATAGGTTTGTAGCTTGAACCCATCCGCTGGAACGTTGAAGGCAATATAATTACACTGCAAAGCAAGACACAAGTAGGCAAAGTTCTTCATGTTTCTCGTGCACGGGAGAAACAATACAAACTCTAACACTTTCTTACTGATTCGTTTATTATAGACCTACTGTAGTTTCCAATTCCTAACATCCATGATCAATAATTCTGGATATAAATCCAATGAAAACCAACATCGAACTGTGCTTAATAATGGCCATAGCCTTTATACATGAAGTGTGATAAATATTATTGGTCTGTGCTGTGAGGCTCAATTGTTGCCAAAAACTATTAAAAATACAATAGAGACCTACATTTGAAATGAACACGAGCCCTGAAGTTTATTTTGAGTTAATCCCACATACTCTCTAGTGATGTGAGTACTTTGCAGTGCTCCAAATGCGTATGAATCCATCTCTGAAAATAGTTCACAAAGGTACAGTTTCACTTCTGACTGAGTCACACTTAATTAAAATCTGTCTTTCATTATTTTACTTAAAAAATTTAAAAAACAATAAACATCTGTGATTTATTACAGAGTCACTACAGACTGCAAAGGTAGACTTTGAGTACCTGGGGTAGGAATAAGTTGAAATTTTAAGGTTAAAGAGGTGTTCAAAAAGGAAAATGACCAAACAAAATTAATTTAAACTTTAACGTGTACAACTGTGAGCATAGACCTGTGTGGATAGATTCTGGTTTGTCTTTCTTTCCTCAGGACTGATAAATATTCCCTCAAATGGTCTAGAAAAACTCTGTTGTACAGGTGGGAGAGATATCAATTCAGACTGACAACAGTTTCTGTTGACTATCATTTAATGCGGACACCTTCGTACGCTGCAGAGCGTAAAGTGTCTCTGATGCTGCTGTCGCTTTTCTTCTGTCCTCTCATGTGTAAAAACAACAGCTGGACACAATCTCTGGTTGTTGAAAAGTAGATTTGGAACTGTGAGAAGTCACAGGCGGATGAAAGATATTGTTTACGTCAGTAGCTCAAGCAGGAGCTTTAAACTGAACTTAATTTCAAGTAAATCTGTGCTGAGAACCTCAAGCATAAGAATGTAGGTAGAAAATAAACATCACAGCAACATATACACGTACACCTACAGTGACTCATACAGTGTTTTGAATATGAGCGATTAATGATCTTTGCATCAGTGCAAACATAACTAAACATGCCATTGTGTTTTTCAGATGCGTGGTGGCAAACTGATGATCTCTCACACCAGGAAGAGCGATGCAGGCATGTACGTCTGCGTGGGCAGTAACATGGTTGGAGAGAGGGACAGTGATCCTGCAGAGCTGGTGGTGTATGGTGAGGTTCAAACAGTTACGTAGTCAGTCCTTCGAAGAGCATAAAGTGGTCATGTTTAAAGGCATCTGTTGTCTAGCAGAGCGCCCCGTATTGGTACGAAGGCCTGTTAACCAGGTGGTCATGGAGGAAGAGACTGTTGACTTTCTATGTGAGGTCCACGGGGATCCTGCTCCTACTGTGCGATGGCGGCGAGAAGAAGGAGAGCTTCCCCGCGGGAGGTGAGCTGATGGGCATGACCGCAGACAAATAGAGAGACAGACTGTTGATGCACACACAGCCTGAGAGCACTCTTGTGTTAACACACGTGCCCCAGAAAACGTAAATATGTGCAGGAGCTGTTTATTAACTCGTGTCTTTCTGTTACATATCACACCCGCATCACATCGCACTTCTGAGGCAGCAGCGCGCCTTCTCCCTCAGACTGATTCCACCTCGCAGCCATAATGAACACGTCGAGAAATCATTCCTACCGTTCTCTATAAAACCGTATAACACCGTTCATTCTGTGACAGGTGATCACACCAGTCAGGCATAAGATCCCAAACAGATTTTTGTATTATGTCTTCATGCAGCTGTTTTCTCAGATTTATAGTGTTCATATTATTTATGAACACCTCTGTCTTACAAGTCATTCCTACTTTTACTCTCTTTAGCAATTTTGTTTTTAATCACTCTTTTTTTAATCTATCTATCTATCTATCTATCTATCTATCTATCTATCTATCTATCTATCTATCTATCTATCTATCTATCTATCTATCTATCTATCTATCTAT
>NW_024582577.1:505169-596778 GCF_018398535.1 Haplochromis burtoni
TATCTATCTATCTATCTATCTATCTATCTATCTATCTATCTATCTATCTATCTATCTATCTATCTATCTATCTATCTATCTATCTATCTAGACTAAATACATGACTATTTGGACAATTGCAATTTTTGTAACTATATCTGCACACCACCACAGTGGCTTTTAAATCAAACTATCAAGCTGTGATTGAACTGCAGGTTTTCAGCTTTGATTCAACAGGATTGACAAAAGTACTGAATTAAGTGTTTAGGAATTAAAACTTCTCCAATTTTCAGAGGCTGGATCATTTACTGACAAGCATTTCCATGGCCACATGAGGCCGGCTCTGTTGTTATACCATCAAAAATTAAGCAGTTAAAAGTCCTGGAATTGATTCCAAGTAATGATATTGCATTTGGTATCTTTTCACTGGATCTATCAACATGAGAGCCAAAGAGATGTGTATCCAAGTGAAGGAAGGCAAAGTTTAAAAAAACAAAATAAATCAGAATAAAAGAGACAGCAAAAACTTTAGCAGTGGCCAGATCAACATTCTGCTACATTCTTTAAAAAAAAACTGGCCACCTTAGAAATACTAAATGGACTGAAAGACCGCAGATGGAACTGAAAAATTACTTCCCTGAAAATCCAACTAAATCAAAAGGTAGACTGTCCATGTCAAGTTTGCAATGAGATGCCTTTGTGAATGGAAATACAGAGAACAATAAACCACTGGTTACACTCAACAGGAAGAGCAGCAAGGCCAGATTAGACTCTGAAAAAATTCTTTGGACAGATGAAGCCGAGATGTATCAGAATGACCGGACGAGAAAAGTATGAAGAAGCATACTTTGGCGGTCTGATCCAGCGTACCACATCATCTGTCAAACATGGTGGAGGCAGTGTTAAGGCATAGGCCCGTATACCTGCCAGTGGAAACATCACTAATGTTTACTGATGATGTGAGCGCTGCTAGAAGTAGCAGGATGAATTCTTACGTGTACAGAGATATACTTTCTGCTCAGATTCAGCCAAATGCTGCAAAACTGGTTGGGCCGCACTTCACAGTACAAATGAATACTAGTCTAAAGCATACTGCAAAAACAGCCCAAGAGGTTCTCAAGCCAAAGAAATGGGATAATGTTCAATGGCTAAGTCAGCCATGTGATCCCAATCCAACACAGCGTGCTTTTCAGTTACTGAAGACAGAAACAAAGGCAGAAAGACCCACAAACAAGCAGCGAGTGTAGGCGGCTGCAGGAAAGGCCTGGCAGAGCATCTTAAGGGAGGAAACACAGCGTTTGGCGGTGACCATGAAATCTAGACTTTAGTTTGTCACATTAATTCTGAGCCTCTGAAAAAAGTGGATTTTGTGTAAAAACCAGTTTTAATTCTTGATCAGTTTGTGTTAAACGCCTTGAATTAGTGATGAAAGTCTGTACTTTAGTCACATCTTGTTTCAAAACTTCATAAAAAATGAAAAGACTGAAAGAATTTTATGGAGAGAAGTTTCATGCTTTCTTATGGTAATGGCGCTATAATAATCATTTTTAGCCAAAACTGATAAATAATTCTATTATTTTGAAACTTAACAGCTTAATGACTTAAACAGCAGAGATATGAACTTCACATAAAGAATTTTCACATTTTATGTAGATATAATTTTACTTACTTATTTTCAATTTAGTGAGTTAATGCAGTCCTGCTCCACACTGGCTGCTGCTGTTAGAGTCTTTTACAGATTACAGCTTAATTTGAAGCTTGTGATAGTAGCCACTAAAGGGATGTGTTACTGGAAATGGGGGAAAGCTAACTGGCTTTGACTATTTTCCAACAGTTTCACAAAACTGTGTCAAACATATGGCCCTTGATTTATTAATTATTATATTCTTATATTGAACATGACCTGCACACACTGGGGATTGTAGCAAAATGTGATAGTCGGTAATATTTCATAAATGAATAAATATTCATATTAAGCATGACAAGTCTGTGATTTTTCTGTCAATTGGGAAGTCTTACTTTAAACTTGGTGATCCCTACATAAGCCTGGTGTAAGAGTCTTTATAGAGACATTTTAAAATGCTACTCATATACGTCTCATTAAACGTGTCCATATACTGTATTATCCATTAATGGGAGACCAAATGCTTAAATGTATGTCCTGAACAATTTTGGCAAAACCTGCACAAAAAGCAAAGTCACGGTGACTGCGGTGTAAGAGTTTATTTGTCCACTTGGCAACAGGATGATGAAGATTGTTGTTTCATGTTTGCAAAGAGCCTTTCTGTCTTTCATCTTTTTCCATTTCATGTCTTCCTTTGGTTGCTCACTGATCCATGAAATAAATGGAATTTAAGCAGATTTTACTCTTTGTGTTTCAGTAATTGTACGCCTTGCGTAGACAAAGAGAGTTACACTTACATAATATAAATAATTCTGCTCTGTCTTTATATTTAATCTACTGCCCGTACAAAACCAAGTGAAAAATCCTTCGATGTGTTGAGGTAATCTCATTTCTTTCTAATTGATTTTCATCAGTTTCAGTCATTTTCCTGGAGCCTGTGACAATATCTAAAGCAGATAAGACACATTGTTCCACCGGTTTCAAGATAATGCCACCTGATAGCAAAGAAATCCTTCTAAGGACAAGAAATTCCATTACCCCAAACCACTGGCAGAATTTTTCACTTTGTGGAGATTATTATGGTTACTTATTTATTTATTTTGCTATGCATCCGCCAGATCTTTCATTAACTCGCTTTTTATTCACAGGTTTGAAATCCGCAACGGCAACAACCTCCGTTTGTTCCGCGTGAAAGAGCAGGATGAAGGGACGTATACCTGCACATCAGAGAACAGTGTGGGCAAGACGGAGGCTTCAGCCATGCTGCAGGTGCACGGTGAGAAGCACATCATGCATATTGTATACAAACTCACACACACACATATACACACTCACACACTTAGACATGCATAAAAAAGCTCTCAATTCAGGGCCATTTTCACGTATAAGGTAGAGTCACATGGCAGCTGCATCATGCAAAGCCTGTTCCCACTTGATGTCCAACGCTCACTGTGTTATATCAGTCCCTGTCCAGCGGTGCTGCCAGGAGCTTATGCTAAACCGTATGGATTACGCCATTTGACAGATGTTTGGTAGATGTGTGGGTTAACTCACTGCCAGAGAGCAGTCTCAATATTAATAAGACATGACTCCCCCACCTCCTCTCTTCCTGTCTCTTTATCTCCCTCCTCCCTCCTCGTCCTTTTCACTCACTCGGTGTCTTGGTTTAAATAGTCTCAGACGACTTCATCCGCTAATGCCTTTTTCAGTGTAAATGAAATCCGAACCAAGCGGTTTTCTGTTCACACTTTTCTGTTTTGTTTCTTTGTGCTTTTACATGCTATACTTTCCGTTTAGTTGCTCAGCGTTTCATCCATCTCATTAATTCTCCATCTCTCTCCGTTTCAAACTCTATCATCATTCCGGTCGGCCGGCTCTGTGAGTTCACTTTCCATCTAATTCTTCTCCACAGAAGGGCATTTATGTTGCTCATTTGTCTAGAAAAAAATATTTTCTGTATGACGTTCTTAATGGTTTTTAAAAGCAACTATAAATGCCTAATGGTGTAAATGAGTTCCTCCATTAGGTACTGACATGTTGACAACATGCCTGTTGCTGCAGTCAGGCATTAAGTAAGCCCCAGACACAGTGACTTAATGTACAGCAGATTAAGGACTCCTATCAAACACACATCTGCTGTGTTGAGAAGAGTGTAGCACCATAATTTCTAAATCCTTCTCTCTTTTGCAGCTGGAGGAGTTCAAAATGCAGCTGAAAGGCTTTTAATTATAACTAAACTGAGGCTGAAATAACAACGTATTTGACCTCATCCATTATTACAGAGCACTTAAACTAATATTCTATCATTAGACTTAGTACTAGCAATATGTTTGGTGGAGATGCATCAAGCTTTTGACCATCAAGATCACAATTACCTTGATATTTATTGTGCTTTTGTCAAGCGCCTAATTTGGGTCAAGTTTCAAAAACAGTGTTGCCTACATTTCCCATAATACTCCTCAAATTCCAACTTTTTTATGAATTTGTTTTTTTGTGTAAGCTTCTAATTTTGGCCTTTAGTCAAGATAAGACTGATGGCATCAATACGACATCATTGGGCTTATTTTCTCAATAAATCAGGTCCAGATCAAACTCACCTTCTTATTTCTGCTTTATAAAACCCCAGTAAAGGACACACAGTACTTGCAAAAGGTACCCTTCATGTCTTTATATTTAGCTTTGAAAGAGCCAGATTTTCCTGTAATATTTTGAAAGTGGTCTTGTGCATCAGTTCTCCAGGCTTTCTGAAGGTCATTCAAGGGTTTTCTTTGGACACTGGTTGATTTTTCAATCATTTTCAGCCCAGTCCTTGGAACTGACCAAGAAAGAAGCACCTTAACACTGACCTATGAATCATTTAAGTGCAGAAAAAGACATCAAACTCAAGGAAACCAACAACATGTCTGCACAGAGATTTTGAAGAACCGATTTTAAATAGTATCTTTAGGCACTTTGCTGCTTGCAACCTGCTGCAAAAACACATTACGTCTTGTCATGTCTTTATGTGAATTTAGGAAAAATGGCAAAGATAGCAAAGACTGACAGGCATAAAATAGAATTTTTGCACCAACAAGCTGGCTGGCAACACAGTGCTGGAGATTTAAAAATAGATTTAAACCAGTTGAACTATCATGATTCAGCTAGACAACAGTAACACACAGTTAAATCTCTAATTGGGACATAAAGCCAAGAGCTCATATTCCCAATATCCTTTCTCCCAGACGGACTACTTTGCACCAGCTGCTAGACTTCTAACTAAAACAGGACTTACAGAATTAAAATGATATACATTGCAAATCTTAATCAAAATCTACATAAAGTCTTTAAAATGGTTTAGAGTCACTTTAAGACTCCATGATAAAAAACAGCCACAAGTAGCGCCAAAGTGAATATGAAATAAATAAGAGCAATCTTGTGCTATATGTGACTAACACATCAGATCTGCTGAAAGACATTATAACATCTGAAGAAAGAGAAAAAAAACTTCACAGAAAGATCATCACAACACTATAATGATAAAAGATGTTCTGCGGCTGGGAAAATGCTCTCGGTGAGAATATTAAGACACGACACAGATGACTCAGTTGTCTTGTGTATTGAGCCAAATATGCATTTGTGCGCCCTAATACAAGTGTGTGTGTGTGTGTGTGTTTGTGTGTGCAGCTACATATGCACCATATGCACTATGCAGAGATTTGTAGAGAGGATGCATCCAGGCTAGAGAAGCTTCCCATTTGGTGGGAAGTGAGAGCCAATTATTCAGGCGGGGGCAGAATGCAGTGGTCAGTGTAAATCTACAGAGGATGTGATGATGTGGATAACATGGTGATCTGACCCAAGCTGGAAATTGGCAGCTCTTCTCAGACCTTTCCCAAAATAACTCAGTAAATGTCATCAGAATGACGCTGGCTTTTGCTGCCATGATTTTCTTTCATCCCCGCCCCCCATTTTTTCTCTTTAAGAGGACATGGAGGTGATTTTTCTCATTAAGGACGAGAGGGCGATGATGATGAGTATGTAGCAACAGATCAAAAAACTCAGAAGGTCAAAGAAAAGACTCTTAAATCTCACTCGTTAACAGCTAACGAGCGCTTTATCGATCCAGCTCGGGGTTAACAGCGGTTTTGGAAAATAACTAAACCGAGAGACGTTCAGTATTTCAATATCATTACGTTTTATAGATCCACTTTATTATATTACTTTATTTTACTTCACTACATTTACTTGGCAACTGTTTGCTTCCTTCCTGCTTCATTAAGCAACTTAGGTCTTCAGAGAGTTCCTCTTTGGCAGTTTCTCATCCTGGCTTCCAAATCGAATATATATTTAAAACTGGTTCAAGCAGCTACAACTGCTTAGAAGCAGTTTGTTTGCTGCTGTGAAAATAATGTGCCGAATACAGCGAATCAGCAAGTATGCGCCCTTATGGATGGCACAAAGAGTAAGAAACTACCATTTTGCTGTGTTTGCATTCCTAAGGAAAAGGGGGAAGTAAAGAAATATCGTTGCTATAGTGTTGGCGTCTTTAAAATGGTTTGCCATATTGGATTCAGAATGGTTCCTTCCCATTCAAATTAAATGAACACTTTCCCACTGATAAATTATAGAGGAGAAAATTGGGTTGGCTTTTCAGCAAAAAGGGAGCGTTCATAAAGCAGGCCATTTCATGCACAAGTATGACTTTTAATGGGTGGTCACACTCCTCCTTCTCTTCCAGTACCACCTCAGATTGCTACAAAGCCCCGAGACCAGATTGCCACCCAGGGGAGGAGCATCACCTTCCAATGTGGCACCACGGGAAACCCTCCACCTGCCATCTTCTGGCAGAAAGAGGGCAGCCAGGTAAGAGGCTGGAGCAAAGCACAAGGCGCTCTCTAATGCTAAATACTGCAGCAACAGAGACATCCAGGACACCAAATGAGTGAATATAAATACATTTGCTCCCCTAACAAGCCCGGGCTTGCTCTTCATGAGCACTTGGCGCATTCTTTGTAAACTTTACTTCAAGTATTCTTTATCACATCAATAGTCAAGAGTTTCACACCTTCTTTGTTTAAAAGGCGAGAACGACTCACCACAATGTGAGCAGGTTTTTTTGTCTGATTTAATCTTACTTTTTCTGACACCTCTTTTTTAGAGTTGCCCACACTGATCAAGACACATTTTTCCAGGCGAAATAAGCGAGAGGCGAGCGAGATAATGCAGCACATTTGCATTTGGCTCAGAGATATGCGCAGAGACAAAGTGTTGGAAGACATTGCGTTGGCGAGAAATCTTTCTCCTGTTTGCGTGCCACTCTGGCTTTGGGGGAGTCGACAGGAGAGGGAAGAGAAAGTAGAAGAGACTGAAAGAGGGCTTCCAGGAAGCACACCAGGTGTGGAAATTGCTTCTTCAGGCCAGGATTGCAGACGAATGCTGCCCTCCTTCCACATTATTCCTGACCACAAATGCCATGTTGCTTAATGGCAGCTGGGTTCACTGACTCAGGAGTGGAGGAGAAGCTTCAGGTGTTTTCAGAAAGGTTCCACAGAGCAAACAGGAAGTTGAGCTACTGATTTTGTGAATAAGCTTCAGTCGGCAGGATAGGTTGATGCCTTGCTTGGCTGTTTGTAGGGCTTTTTGCTGTATATGTGGGATTATCTGTAGCCTTATAACCTCGGTCCCTCCACTGGAGTCTAAGCCTCTTAGAGGAATGAAATGGATGGCTGAATGGATTGATGCATCCCTCCCCCTTGTTCCCATCTATCTCACTTACAGGAAAACAAGATGGGATAGCTATAAAATGTCAGTTTCACAGGCATCATCCCCCCCCAAAAAACAACACAACAACCAGAGTCTTTCAGGGTTTTTTCTTTTTTCAAATGTGAGATTATCATTAGAAGTTAATAGTTTGAGCCCCGGATTCGGGTGAAAACATGTAAAATAATGTGTCAAAACTAATTTGACAACAGTTTTACTTTAATGATTTATTAATTCTTTACACAATTCATCAACTAAAAGTAAGGATCCACAGCTCATCTCTGGGAGGATGTAATTAATGGAAGACGTACTAATTAGCAGTAAAAGTACAAGCAGAGCTGAGTCTGATGGGAATGTCATTAGCTTTGCAGGTTTTTATTCATTAGGCACGGCGACAAATTTCATTTTGATCTTATGGTGGTGTTGCATGAGAAGTTACAGGATCACCAAATAATAATAACTAATCTGGAGCTGCACATGAATATCTGTAATATTTTTCAGGGACTTGAGTCCATGAGTTATTCTTTTAAGGTGGGATCATAAATTTAAAAAAAAAGGACTTATAATAATACAGAGAAAACACCAACAATCCGATGACCCCCCCCTATGAGCAAACACTTGGTGACCATGGGAAGGTGAAGCTCTTAAATCTTACCTGACTTAAATGTGGCCAGTGCTCCACTTCAAGGTCACCTCCATCAGCACCTCTGGGACACTTTCAAATGTGCTGCTATTTTTAGAGTTCTCCAAAATCTAAAACGTGGAGCGATATAAGTCCTGATGTGTCCAAGCCTGAATGTGGTGCACAGGGTGAGGAGTGGGATATCAGTGTGTGTGGGTTTTTTTTAAACTTTTTTGGCAATGTTAGTGAGGTTGTCCTGGAGTGTATGAGAAGAACATTGGCAAAAGAAAAATCTGAACTGCAGTACATGCTTTTGTGCATGACTCAAAGAGAAAGAATGAAGCTTCCACAGACTGATCTAAAAATAAAACATATGCTTTTGATGAGTGGATTTCTGGGAATTTGTGATTGCGGCTGAACATAGCCTTTTAAATATGACGCTTTGGCTTTGTTTTTCAGTTTTATTTGGGTCCACATTAAAGTTTTCCTTAGACACAACCAGCCATTTCAAACAGCCAATTTGAGCTGCAGGAAATTGCGACTGAAATTGTTCTAGTCCTATTTCCTTTTCTATAAACGTACTCAAATAGCTGAGGTAAATGATTTGACAATAAAAACATTGATTTACTTTTTGCTGCATGCATTTTTCTGTTTAGATGTTGTTGTTCCCCGGCCAGCCGCCTTCCCAGTCTGGTCGTTACTCTGTTTCCATGAATGGAGAGCTGACCATCACAGATGTCCACCCTGAGGACTCGGGCTTTTATATCTGCCAGGCCATCAGTGTAGCAGGAAGTGTTCTGACCAAGGCACTGCTGGAGGTGGAGGGAGGTAAGACCTCAATAGGTACAGTTACTTTTAAACCTGAGGGGTTGATTCTTTGTTCTGCACCATCAGCTAATGAGGGGAAAACATATTAATTACTTAGTAGGTGCACAACAATGAGGCCCATGCAGACAGAGACGGTGCGCAGTTAGAGACCCCATGCTGGATGAGCAATGAATTGAAGGCTTAATGTTTTCCCACAGGCAGCTTGTAAGCACCAGATTTAAGCTTTCTTTTACTCCTTATACAGCCTATTGTTTTCTGCTTACTAAGCATCTTAAGTATTTTTACCCTTTGCCCTCCAGCTCCTGGCGACTTTATAAAGCCGTCCTTCCTGCAGACCTTTTATATGCCTTCCTAATGTTATCTGTCCGTCTTGACTTTTCTGCACTGTGATCTAATTGGAACAAGGATATCACCCCTAACATAATACTCCGCCTCTTCTTCACTCAAACTGGCAGGTCCTTCAGGTCGTATCCCGCCAATCATTCGCCAAGGCCCAGCCAATCAGACCGTATCTCGGGGTGCAACGGCACAGCTCTATTGCCGTGTAAATGGAGGTACCTCAGTCGAGATTTCATGGGAGAAGGACGGAGAGAGACTTCAGGGAAATACACCTCGACTGACCTTGATGGAAAATGGCACGTTGCAAATCGCAGACGTAAAGGTGTGTATGTGTTTGGGTGTGTGCGGATGAGGCATTTGTTGGAAAGGGCACGTAACAAGCGACTTCTGAAAGGCAGTTGCTCTTAAATGGAAGGAGCGGAAGGAAAGACGGAGTGTGCACGGAAAGATGGAAATTATATATAAAAAAAAACTGTGGAGAATAAAATACCTGTGTGATCTCTGACCGTCTGTCACCTTCCCCGCAGCCCTCATAGTAACCCATTTCTTCCTCATTTCCATCAGCAATTCCATTTCTGTTTGTAAAATTAAAGTGAGTCTGAGTTAAAAAGACCAATCTCTCTAAGGCGGTGCGTATCTCTCCAGTGTAATTATGTGCTCATGCGGTGTGTAATTGTAATGTTAATGAAGGTGCTTGTTTGTAAATGCTAATGTGTTCTGCTTTGATGGAAGAGCAGTCAGAAACCCCTTTGTGCAATAACCCCACCTGGAGGTCAGCGAGCCTGTGCAGGACAGAGCAAAGGCAGCATCATTTACATTAATTGACTGGCGATAGATGATTCATCATCTAACCGGCTTTTAATTAAATCTCCTGGCTGGAATGTGCTTATTCACGTCCTCCTTCATCCTTTTTCTCAGCAGTGGTGCTCAGCTAACTTGGAGCATTAAGGTTTGGTCCGGTGCACCGCTGAGGCAGGGGAAATCTGCCATGCCAATGTGCTCAATGGAACAGAAGAGATGCATTAGTGTGGCATCAAGGGGTTGACAAAGGGGGAAAAAATGGGGACACGGAGATGATGAGTGAGGGACTAAATATATTTGCCCTGCTGCTGCCCAACCCACCATCAATATTTTAGCTGTAGTTGGAGTCATCTGAAGAAGTTCACCTGCCCACAAGCTGTGCGGTCTGTCAGCCAGAGGTCAACACTGCGGTGGATGATCTCATACGGTCTGAGGATAGTTCCAGCAGACTGGCTCTCAGCCAGGACACGGCCAGAGCGAACAGCAAGCGTATCAGTGAAGCATGCAGGCACATACTGTACACTTCATAACATAAAAAGAAGGTCGGGTGGGGCGTAGTGTCGCTCGGTGACAGTTGCTTAATGTGGATGGAGTGTGCGTGGCTTGCATTTAATTGCACAAACATGGCTGCTTAATTGGGTCCAGTTTCACCTGGAGCTTAAAGGTATAAGTGCCAATTTTTACATTTTTTAAAATATTTTTTAAAACGTGTTTTTGCTTTTTTGTAGCAAACCTTTAAATATGCCTTTTGAATAATTTATTGAAGCGTAGGAGCTTAAAGCTGAACAACAGTTGCAAGCAGGTCTAGCATTTTAAATTTGTCAGCGGCATTATCGTATTTTTATCTTAACAATAATTCAAATGTCTGTGCGTGCTGTGAGAAAGGCTGGCTCTTGTGACGGAGCTGAAATTTATTAAAATTATCACCTTATTCTGCAGCTGCACTCAACTCTGAAGATAATCTTTTTTTGGGTGTCTTTCACTGTGTTAACTGTGCTGGTTGCGTCTCACTGCTCTCATCAGCATCTCCCACTCGTTGTCAGTGAAAATGCACCAAATGGCAGACACCTCCAAATAAGCGTTGATGTGCTACGTAACCGATGGTTGCAGACATCACAGAGAAGCGTGTTGTATGCGTTTATAATGTCATCGCTAATATAACGACACGTATGAGTTGTTTACTGCTCGCTTCTTATTTAAATGCTTTTGCTGGCTGAAGTGAGACACTTAATAGTTTCCTCACAAAAATGTCCAAAACAACTGATAGAAAGATCTGCATTTATATTTTGGTACTAATTAGACTCTAGCACAATTGCTGTAATGATTTCCAGCGGAGGGTCAGCTCACCTCGCAGAAAAACAGCACATTATGTGAGAAATACAGCATTAACAATGAAAGAATAATTATCTGGGTTTAAATGAAGCAGCCCTCTCAAGGACATTAATATTCTGTGTATAATTATAAAACTGCTCTTCACAGAGCATCGAATGGACATCATTATGAAATTTCAGTCAGGCAACTATCATTTGCAATAAATTATTGCATCAACTGAAAGAGCATATAAGTGGGCAGTTGGGGTCACCCAGGAAGTCCCGGAGACCGTGGTTTCTGCGGTTTTCGCTCATTCTTTAGTTTAGCTTTCAATCACTTTGGTTTTTGTTCGCTGTTTGGTCAGATTTAGGCACCATCCTCTTGATCAGACTTAGGAACTGTTTGTGTTAAAAGCTCTCTGCTTGTATCGCAGGACTGAAGCCAAAGAAGAAAAAAGACTGCAGCGGTTTTGACTATCTGGCAGCATTTAACATCGTAGGAGTTACAGTGATCACACTGCTCAGTAAAAACTCTTGCTAACATCTATTAATCCTAAATAAATACATCCTACATAAGATATCTTGTTATTCTGATGTCATCAGAATTTAATCACAGTCTTTTAATAGTTGATGTTGGACACAACACAGCATATAATGCTTCTTTTGGCTGCTCCCTTATTCACAAGGGGTCATCACAGCAGGTAGCTCAGCATGTTTGATTTGGTGGATTCTAATGACAGATGCCCTTCCCCACAAGGATTTGTGCCTCCACCCAAAATCAGATCACAGATCTTTAACTTGGTTGGCAGATGCATACTGCACTGAGCCAATGCACAAGCAATATATAATTAATCACTGCTATTTTCATCACATAAGCAAATAAACACTATTACACCAATAACAATCACTGTAGCCATTATTTATGATCATTTTGTTGTGATGCAAAACTATTAATTGCTAAAGTTGTTCTAATTAAAGCTAAAGCTACTTTCAGCTGCTCCCTCATTTGTAAGGGGTCGCCACAGCGGGTAGTTCTGCATGTTTGATTTGGCAGATTTTCCCGCCAGATGCTCGTCTTGATGCGGCCCCAAAGAGAGACACAGCAACACATTAACTAAAGTTGTTTAAACTCTCGATTTATTAGCTATTAAGAACTAATGCTTTCTCAAGTGAGAGATGGCTAAATATTTACTGCTCAATAACACTCAAGTTGCACATCAACTCTTGATGAATTAAATATTCAAGGTAAAAATTGTTACTGACATAAAATGTTTAGCAAATTCAGTGTAAGGTTTATGCCATCAAAATCATTCTTTGTATGTTTCTGTAATAGTTAGTCTGCCAGAACACACAAATTGACATTTTGCTAAAATATAATTACCATAATAATCTAATAATTTGTTTGTTTTTTTCAAAAAGGAGAAAATTATAGGAAAGCACATTGCTATTTATTGCTTAAAATGCAAAATTACATTTATTCATTTTATTCATGAAGAGAAAAAATATATTTATAGTGGCTGAATGTTACTTTTGATTAATTTTTGATTTTGCTGGCTCAAATTTGGTAAATTAGATTCGAAATCGCATCAAAGTTAAAACTGTTTAAGTCTTTCCTTTTAAGCTGTGATGAGTTAGATAAAGAGAGGTCACTTGGAAAAAAATGAACATGATTTATTAAGATACAGAATTTGATTAACAAGCTGTTTGGCGATTAGACTCTGATAAACCATCACAGCAGGATGGTTTATCCGAACAATGATAGGAATTATGATAGGACTCCACTAGAGTATAGCTGAGGGTGAAGATGAAGATGGAGGCGTGGATGGGGCGCTGAGTGACCAGGGTGAGGCAGAGATGGGGGAGGAGGAGGTGGGCTGCAAGGGCCTGAAAGGCAGAGTGACAGAAGATCGCTGAGATTTAAAGTACGCTGACAGAGACATGATTGGCTCTTAAGAGACATGCAAGAAAATGATTGGACTAGATGGACTATAGCGATGCTGGCATTGAATTTGACACTGTGGGAAAGAGGAAGTGATGTAATAGACCCAGGAAAGCAGGCAGATGAGTGATCACTGATATTACTCACACATAAGCTTCATTATAATGTTACATTCCCCTAAAAAGGTAAAGTTACAAAAAAAAGTGTTGATGAAAGAGAGATGAAGGCAAAATATGAAAGTAAAGCTTTTGATTAATAATTAAACAGACAGAGATGGACGAGCTGCTATCCAACTCAAAAGAAGAGAAACATAGCAAAGCCCAGGAGTCACTAAACAAAAGCACAAATTAAAAAGGTTAATGACCAACAACACAAACAGCTCACGAGCTTCAGAACCAAAAAAGCCTCTCTAGCACTGGAGCTCTCTTCTCTCTGGTCTTAAGTACTTTGGCTCAATAGCTGAGTAGAGTCAGTTGCACGAAAGTGGGTGGCATCAACTACTGAAGAAAGAACAAGACACAGCGCCAAGGTCAAAATCACAGCAGGCCCGTAGCAACAGTTAGAGCGTGCTGTCTGCAAGCTCCTCGCTCCCTGCAGTATTTACATGTAGCAACAGGGCAGAGATGAGTATGAATCACCCTTGGAGCTTACAGGTGGATGTTGGGGTGGTGAAGGGGTTGAAAGAGCAGGTAATGATGCGGGGTAGCAGCAGTGACACGCTACATTTACAGCTTAAACAAACCAATAAGGGAGGATGAGTTTGGTGTGTGATGTATGAAAAGCTGTGCAACTCAAGCTGCCTGAACTAGCTTGCAGGCTTAGCTTCTTTATTTTTGATTTACTTCACTACTGCTGTGGTGGATGCTATGGCTAGCTCATGCCTTATAGAACTTCTTCTATGTATAAAACTGCTTTTTGACATGTCGTAAAAGTCTAGTGGAGTAGAAGCATAAAATGAAAATTAGCAGAAATTGCTGAAAAAGTGAAAGTGTTTGTCGCATTTATTGTGTCATTTTTTTTCAAGTCTGTCTCAAATGCTGACTGCTGTTTAACAGGACACGGACTCGGGTATGTACACGTGCGTGGTTTCCAGCACCACAGGAGAGTCGAGCTGGAGTGGGATGTTGACTGTCAGAGGTACTTAGACTGAAACTCGCCACAGTCTCTCTGTCTGTTACACTTCACACTCTGTCACTCCTCAACTACACCTCCTTTCCCAAGAAACTACTTAGTCTGCCAGTGTTCTTCATAGGAGCACAATCTGTAGCTTCCACAAGACAAAGTACAGTTTGAGATAAAATGTTAATCAAACTTAGCCCACTGATATGATGTAATTATGTTTTTTTTGTGTGTGTGTGTTTCTGTAATGAAAGATGGAGGTTCTTCAGTGTCCAGAGCTTCTGAGTTCATCCAGCTTCCAGGACCTCCACAGAAGCCTGTCATAACAGAGGTGACCAAAAACACAGTCACCCTCACCTGGCAATCCAATCCCCATGAAGGCGGGGCCGCTGTCACCTCCTACATTATCGAAGCCTTCAGGTGAGTTTTCAAAACAGGAGCATACTTTAGTTTTTCAGTCTTTTGTGGACTTGTCTCAGTTTATCTGAAATTTCTAGATCACAGCAAATACAGGCTAACTATCCATCCATCCATCATCCATCCATCCATCATCCATCCATCCATCCATCCATCCATCCATCAATCCCTCCACATTAAACTAAATGCAAAAACAAAGCTCTGGTCAAATGTAAAACACGACAAAGCTTTTTAAAAATGTGTTATAGTAGTAAAGCTTATTAATAACTTTTTGCTTTGCTGTACATAGATTTAAACCCTTAATAATGGTGAATTTCCTCTGCTTAACCATTTCCACTCTCAGATCTTCTTCTTCTTGTCTCACAGACATTGTCTCTATTTGTACCCATCCCTAAATCTGGTCTGAAAAGAAACATGACTGACCAAAGTCTCTCATCATGGGTTAGATTTTCTAAAACCTCAAATCAGAGGAAAGGCAGAAATCTTTTTCACACTCAGTCCTCTTTGAAAAAAAAAACTGCTGAAAGGTTTTTATGCTTTTTGATGATGTTGGGGTTTTTTGTCCAGTAATGGTCACATGTTGACTTGCTGAGGTCAGGTCTATATTGAGTCAGAATGTCATTAATAGAAGATGAAGAAAGACCATGAAAAACTACTGGTGCTACCAGACGCTTTAACAAGTGTAACTGGTGAAATGTGTTTTAAAGCTCTAAATCCTTATACTGGTAGCTTTGCCTCTGCACTCCACTATAATGGATTATAGTGGTAGAAATACAGACTTTCAGCTTTAATTCAAAAGGTTTCACAAAAACTGTTTAGTAGTTACAGACATTTTCATATATAGAGTCCCCAATTTTCAGAGGCACACGATTAACTGCACTGACGAGCAGTTTTGTGGCAAAGTGAGGCCTGTTCCCTTGTTACTTCGTGGCAAATGAAGTCATGTGAAGTTCATTAAAAGTGTAATTATATTTGTATTTTCTACATTTTGGCTGTAATTTTGATTATGAGGCCTGAAGAGATTTTAGTGCAAGTTAAGGCTATTACTGGATGGAACCCCACCCCCACCCACCCAAAATAAACCAATTAGAGACAGCAAAAACTTTCGGAGTGCCCAAATCCACTTCTTTTTCTTACGGCTGCTTCCTTTCGAGGTTGTCACAGCAGATAATCTCCCTCCCTGTCCCCAACAGCGCTCTGCATGTCCGTTTTACTGCATGCATAAATCTTCTTTGTGGTCTTCCTCTTCCTCCTGCATGATAGCTCCATATGCAACATCCTTTGTCAAATATATCCATTATTCCCCTCTGCACATGTCCAAACCATCTGAGCATTGCCCCTCTAACTTTGTCTTCCAACCGCTGAGGTGAGCCGAGCTGTCCCTCTGATGTACTCACTTGTCATCCCAGTCACGCCTAAGAAAAATCAACTATGCCACCTCCAGCTTGGCCTCCTGTCTCCAAATCATACATCATAGACGGTCTTATTACCATCTTGTTAACCTTCCCTTTTACACTTGCTGCTATCCATCTGTCACAAATCACTAAAGACAGCTAAAATGAGTGATGACAGAATTATTTCCATGGTTAAGAAAAAACAAAAACAAATTACAAACACTTTCGATGTGGTAGCTTTATCATTGCTGACAACCAAAAGACGCTTTCATGAATGGAAATACAAAATTTACAACAAGGTTCAAGCCAGAGGTTAGACTGAATATTTAAAAAGACTACAAACCTTTCTAAGAAATTCAAATGAACCAGAATGAGGGGAAAAGAAAAAAATTGCAAAAGAGAGAACAGGTCACGATCCGGCGTGACATCACCTGTCAAACATAGTGGAGGCAATGTCATGGGCGTGTATGGCTAACAGTGAAACTGGATCACTGATGTTTATTGATGATGTGACTGCTGACCAAAGTAGCAGGATGAATACAGGTGATGGACACAGGGCTATACTCTGTGCTCAGATTCAGGCAAATTCAAATGGAGAAATGGGAAACTCTTCAATGGCAGAGAGACCCACAAACAAGGACAAACTGAAAGGAGCTGCAGTAGAACACATATTATTTTGGTTTTTGAATTTTATCTACTTAATTTATTTATTACCGTAATATACTGTCTTCCTGACTTAAAGTTAAACAGGCAGCCTCGACTTAACTTTCCACCCTTGATAAAGGTCTCACTGTCTGACTGACTCTTCCCAGATAATGAAGTCTTCTTCATTTAGACTCATTAGACTTTGGAAATGACTCATCTCTGCCTGAGGGAGAGACACTTCTGTTACCACACGTTGCAAAGTGAAACCCACCACATCAGTGTTTAGCCGCGGCTTTTCCGAGGAGAGCCATAGCAGCCCTAACAACCAACTAGAGTCCTGAGCGAGACAGGGAGAGTGAAAGAGGAGACAATTACTGCAGTGGTCAGCTTGGCAGCTCTGTCCTGTCCTGGGGCAATGGCAGGAGGGGATGTGAGCCGAGCTGGAAGTTCACTCATTATAGAAACAGGACGGGGGGTACAGAAAAAGTGTATAGACACAAACATGCACGCTCACGAGCACGCATATATTTCTTTCTGTGCAGGCAGAAAGCTCAGTCTGGCACACTTGCACACAGAGCTGATAAAAATCCATTCAGTGCTACACGCTCCAACTCCAATGAGTTGTTTGTTTTTGTGGATCAGAAGGAACAAAGAAAGAAACACTTTTATGATTGCAGTATGCCTTTTTATACCAAACATAGCAAGAGTTATGTTTTTGATTTTAAAAGGGAGGCAGTCTAGATGGAGTATTTACTACATAAATGTAGCAGTTACATTTTCCTTTTTCACTGAAAACAAAACCACAAAAAAAGGTTTAAAAAAAGAAATGCGAGTCTTAAATGGCAAAACTGTTTCTCTGGAGAACATTTGTTGAGAAAAAAGGCACAGAAGAAAGGAGAAAAAGCTGTGACCTGCTTGATGTAATTGCCTCGCCATTTCCTCCTCCATGGAGTTGAGGAAAATGTTAAACTGCACTCATGCTGCTTGATAGTGCCCGTACCTGCACAGCATAAAGCTGTTGTATCCTCGCCGGGCTCATTCAGTAGTCATCATTATAACCTGCTGCAATTAAAGACGGAATAAAACTTTGTTAGCAAGCTGAGAGAAGCAGCTATGAGGGGTTTTTTTCTTCCAATGAACAGAAACTCGTGAATCCAAGAAGCGACTGGTGATTTCTTTAATTTGTTTGCTCATTCAACAGAGGCTGCTGAAACATTTCTTGTTCACGTGCCTGCTGAGCGTCAAGCGAGAAGATTGATATCTGTTCATTTAATATGGGGCTGCAGCCAGAAGAAGATTAGCACTGATTTGCGTTAAGACTGTGGTGTCAGTTTTCTATTTTAGTTTTCTTTTTAGGAGATTAGAAGAAATTATTCACTGTTTTCCATTTTAAATATCACAGGGAGAGGGGGGTTGGAGCCTGTCCCAGCTGTCATTGGGTGATAGTCGGGGTACTCCCTGGGTAGTCTATCATGGGATTAAAATACAGACACAGACAACCCTTCACAGCCATACTTGCAGCCAAGTTTTATTCACCGATTAACCTAACACGTGTGTCATTTTACTGTGGGAGGAAGCTGGGGTAAGCACATGCAAACCACACAGATTCAAACACAGAACCGCTTTGCTGTGAGCCATCAGTGCTAACCACTGCAGCACTGTAAAGAAATGCACTTAAGATCCCATGTTGCCTTCAGAACTGCCTTAATTCTTCATGGCAGAGATTGAACCCGATGCTGGGAACATTCCTCTGAGATTTTGGTTGACATGATAGCGTCACACAGTCACTGCGGAATAAATCTCCTGTTGGGTAGTGACAGTACTCAGGCAGGCTGTGGTGTTTAAACAATGTTCAGTTGGTACTAAGGGGCCACAAGCAGCAGCCTGAACCATTGATACAGTACAAGGCAGGATGATCAGTCCTGTCATGATGTTTATGTAAAATTCTGTCTCTACCATCCAAATGTTGCAGGAGAAACTGAGCCCCAGACAACACTTATCTACTCATTTTGTCCACTTTAATTTCCTGTTTTTTTAGCAGTAGTGGAACCTGCTGTGGTCTTCTGCTGCTGCAGCTAATCTGCTTCAATGTTCAGAGAGGCACTTCTGCATGGTTGTAACTTGTAACAAGTGTTTATTTGAGTTAGTGTTGGCACCCTGGCTGTTATCCTGTGATCTCTGACATCAGCAAGATATTTTCGCGTAGAGAACTGCCGCTTACTAGATATTTTATCTTCTTCAGACCATTCCCTGAAAAACAATAGTAATCCCAGCTCGTCTGGCACCAACAAGCATACGATATTTAAGGTCACTTATATCACCTTTCTTCCTCATTCTCTTGTTTGGCTTGAACCTTAGCACATCATCTCGACCTTATCTCCATGCAGAACAGCTTTTACTTACTGCTTTGTGATTGGCTAATTGGATATTTTTAAGAAAAGGTGTACTTAATAAAATAAGTGTATCTAAAGTATATCTAAAAAAATAGATATGAAACTGCTTAAAAGAGATTTAACTTATTTTTTTTGCATTTTTGTAATTTTTTTTTCTTCTGACAAAATAATTTACCATTTAATTAAGAAGAGAAAAAAACAGCTATGGCTCATATTTATAGCTTTCTTTCTCCGGGTAATTTCTATTCTTGCTTTGAGATATCACACTTCATTTTCTTATGCTCGCAAGATTAAAAAATGTATTTACCCCTTAATGAGGGTGACTACCGTAACTGCAGTTGCCGTATTTCCTAAGTATGCAAAATTCAGATCTCTCCTGACATCTCTCCTGGCTGCTCTACTTTCATCTGTCTGTGCAATTAGGGCATGAGCAGAAGAGCTGTGATCAAGCCTATTACCTTGTTATCTCATGGTAACACGACAGATAACGAGAGAGAAAAGAAGCATCTCTTGAAGCTGTTTATTGTAGTCCTCGCGCCAACTTTACATGCAGTTATCCGAACTCTTTCAGGCAGCAAACACGCTCCCGATAAAGACTTGACCTACCCTTTAAGTCATGTTCACACACTCTTGTTTTGATCTCAGTCGTTCACTCTGACAGTCAGATCTTCATCACAAGAAATTCAATTTTAAGATAGTCGTTTTCTTTGACGTTATCCGTCTTGCAGCCAATCAGTGGGCAGTACCTGGCAGACCGTAGCGGACCATGTGAAGCAGGAGAGGCACACTGTTGTCGGACTCTTCCCCAACACCGTTTATCTCTTTATCGTCAGAGCAGTCAACTCGTACGGCCTCAGCGACCCCAGTCCGATCTCCGAGCCTGTCAGGACACAGGGTGAGTTACATAAGATGAAAGACAAAAAAATCCTTTTTTGATGTAGTGGTTTTCATTAGATTCTTCACAGTTCAGTCTTGGTTTCAGTTTCCATGAGGCAGTATATTTTAGATACTGGATGTAGAGCTGAGGCAGAGATAATGTGCTACATGCTTTGGAAAAATAAAACTTGCTTTGCATGTGCAGTCTCAAAACTAATTGCTTTCTCAGTGTGATGCTCTTCTGCCGGGAGCAATGTTGAATTTCATCAAAAAGTTGTTCCCTGCTTTTGCTGAATTTCTGCTATTCAGCTGTTTTGTTTTCATGTTGCCAGGCTGGACTGATTAGATTTCTTTGCTGTCTTAGATGGGAGTCCGACTGAACAGGGAGTGGACCACAGACAGGTGCAGAGAGAGCTGGGAGAGGTGTCTGTCTACCTGCAGAAGCCGATGGTTCTGTCTCCTACGAGCGCCAAGATTTCTTGGAGTGTGAGATTAATACTGATGGGTTTCAAAGTCAGCTTGTAATGTGTGGAGGACAGGCTAATCTCCAAACATTAGCTTCAGAAACTCTGCTCAGCATTATATGACGCCAATAGATCAACGTGTAGAGAAACAGCTGGTTACGCTTCCCTGCTTTTGATAACTGATTTAAATGTGAGACCATGTTTTTGTGCTTTTTGTCTTCCACCTTCTTTAGGTTGCGCGTCAGTCACGGTACGTTCAGGGTTACCGTATATTTTATCGAACGATTGGCAGCTCCTGGCTGGTCCAAGATGTGGAGGCCACGTCTGACTACAGTACCATCTTAGCAGATCTGCACAGTGGTACCGAGTACGAGGTCAAGATCCGGCCTTACTTCAATGAGTTACAAGGGCATGACAGCCTCATGGTTCTCCTGCGTACCTCGGAGGAGGGTAAGGAATGTGTATTAATAACCTAATCAGTAGCAAGTAATGCTAACTAGTAGTAAGCAAGTACAGTACTGTGCAAAAGTCTTAAGACACCCCACAGTTCTTTATGTTTGCACAGCAGCCAAACTCTATTGTACTTTTTCTAAGTGGTCTTGACTAATAATCCTTTCTCAAGGTCTTTCACAGTTTTTCTTTGGACATTAGCTGCTTTCTAACTCAGTCCAGTCCTTGTACCTGAGCATGTTCAGAGCTTATTAAGCCACTTATTCATTGACTCATTCAAGCATAAAAAAGGCACTGAACTCAAAGAATGAGCCAGCGATGTATCGACACATAACTTGGCAAAGAACCAATTTTTTACTGTATTTCCATGCACTTGGTTATTAGCGGCCTGTTGCAAAAACCTATACAGATCTACATCAGAGGGAGAGTATCTGAAAGCTATGTCCTTATGAGACTGAAAAAAATATCCAGACCTGACATAGGACCCAGAAAATGCATCTCAACCTTCAGTTGATCGCTGAAGCCTCGTCCCAAATGGTCTCAGTGGAAGGTTGGCTGTCAAAATGCCATTTTTAAGGAAGAGAAAAAATGAGAAAAGGCTGAGCTGTGCCAAATTACACAAGGACTGAAAACCAGCGGAGACATCTTATGGAGCAAAGAATCCAAATTTACTTTTTTTTTTTTTGTTCAAATCATCAGTTCATACAGAGGATGTCAGGAAAGAGGTTAATGAGGACAGAAATCTGTAGAGGCTCTGTCATTACTTGGGGCTGCATTTCAGCCAGTGGTGTTGGGAATCTTGTCAAAATTGATGGAATTATGAACATGGATGGAAGTACCATCAGATTTTGATCTACATATCAATATCGTGTGGAAATTAAATCAGAAGACTACTTAATGAAATTAAAAGAAATCTTGCCTAACAGAGTTCAGGCTGTGTTGAAGAATAAAGGTCTTCATTCCAAATGTTGACTTCAGGCTTGATGCAATTTTACAAACTCTGTTTCTGTCTTATATTTTACTCAGTTGCTGCACCTGTTTTTCATTTTCCCAGCAGAAATGTTGAAAAAATCAGGAATGGCTCATGGCTTCCGGACAGTAGCATATGTGTTTAAACAAATTTGAGATACCAGTTAAATCCTGTTTTGTTTCTTTGTAGTCGATGTGAAGCAACAGCCAGCAGCTTAGCTTTGGAAATAACAATAGTTAGCCTGGACTCAAAAACTCATAGATAGAGGTTTAATAAAAAGTGGTTAGTATTATGTTAGTTTAGGAGCTTTAGAGGTATGATTTTAATCATAATCTCTAGATCAAGCCGCTTGTGTCCAGCTTTTGTTGAGCAAGGTGAAGGACTGCTGCCAAGAAAGGAAAATAACATGTTTCCTTCCAAAACTGATTAAAGCTCTTTCATTTATTATGAACTATTTTTTATTTATAATATTTAGTCACATTTATCAATGTGGAGGGATTTATTAGTTACACAGTTTAAAGCGCTTTAGATGAGGCAAAGAAATCCTTTAAAAACAGTATTTTTCCAGTGGAGTTAGATTATCAGACAACAAAGGAACGAATGAGTTCTAATTAATTTAGCAAAAATTCTGAAATAACCTCCTAATTTTGAAAAATAAAGACACTGTTTCATTTTCTTATATAGAGTGCTTATAAATAAGTAATTAAGGATTATTTTCTTTCAGGTTTTTCTAGTTTCTATAAATTATATCTGTTATTTGCAGGAAATTGTGCAGGAATTATGGACCTGTAAACACAGTCTTATCACAGCTCTGGTATGTATTAATAACTATAGTAACATCTCATTTTTTCTTATCTCTGTTTGCAGTTTTGTGTGCCCCTCCACAGGCTGTATCAGTGGTGCAGCTCACCAACAGCACCAGTATCAGCGTGTCCTGGGAGCCGCCGCCTCATAATATTCAGAGCGGCATAATTAGGGAGTACAAGGTGAGGCCGCATTTTACTGTTTGTCTTCTTCTCTGGTGTTTATTTCTGCTGTTAAGCTCGTCAGTAAAGCAAATTGTTCTTTCGATTTGCATCTGTGTGCAGGCATTACTCAGTGTTTCCTAGGTTTGGTTGTTTAGATGCTTGTGAAAAACACAGATTTTAATGAACAATTAGTAATTAGTCATTGCCTTTTATGTGTTGCCAGTACTTGCGATGCTGCTCGGTTTTGTGTCATCAGATTCTCGGCTGAACAGTCACCATCCCTGTCATCTGTTAGCTCTGTGAAAAAAAACAGAGTTCTCATTATCTGTCTCTTAGAATGAGCGCAACACTGATTACTAATCATCAGGCTGCTTATGCAGAGCGTGGAAAAAAACATCAAAATAGAACATGGAGTACTATTGTTTTGATTCCCTCTCGCTGTCTTGTGTCTACACGTAGACAGTTATGAGTCTGATCATGAGAATCCATATTCTTCTGAATGTGTGATGGATCATCAGCCAAAGGCAGGGATCATATTTAATCCCCTTAAATATTTCAATTTCTCAGAAATACACCCAATATTTTGTTCAAGCCCTCAAAGGCTGACGTAAGAAAATATTGCACGGTATTACCTGACACATTTTCATTGTAACTCCCAGTGTCTTCATCACAAATGCTCTACAGGAGATTTAGAATAAATAAAAGGTTTACTCAGTGTTGATGAATGTGGACAGGTGTGGGGATTATGGCAGAGGTGGTGCGAAGTCTTGGAAGGGAAGATTTTACATACTAAGCACTCCTTGTACCTGTTGCTTATATCCTATGGATAGTAGTCTTGTACCATTGTAGAGCAACTTTCATGTGCGAGTTGCCTAAATTGTGAGGACCTTAAACTTTGGTGTCACTCAGGTCTGGTGTCTGGGCAGCGGCGTTGAGCAGGAGAACCAAATAAACCGAACCATGGATGGAGCAGTCCTGTCCATCCTGCTGACGGGCCTGCTGCCTGAAGTCCGTTACACCGTGATGGTGGCTGCTGTCACCAGCCTGGGTGTGGGCGCTCAGAGTCCGCCTGTCAGCCTGCTTCTCAGTGAGTCAGTCAAACTGTTACAGTTACTACACACGCCGAAATATGCCAAGACGCACTCTGCAAGCTGACTTTACCACATGTAAAATGTGTATGTGGAGAGTTGACTGCGCTGCATGAATACGATTAAAGCTGGTGCATCACCAACACTAACTTTTGCAGGGTGTTTGTCACGAATTTGAGTCAGTAGTTGTGATTGCATAATAAGTTTGCCATTTATTTTGTTTAGTTTTGTGTCTCTGTGGCTCTGCTTTTTAATTTACTTGGCTATATTAGTCACATAGTCAGAGAAGATGTGTTGCTTCCAAAGAACATGTTTTGCTTCCAGTGTTTCCTGAAATGTTTTTCTTTTACTTGTAACCCTTTTACAGAAAACATGGGAAACTTACCTATTTGAGTTATTGATGAAAGTTAGGTGAGATCTTCTAACTTCTTCTGTTGGATCTAACTTGGCTTATCAAAAAGTCTAAAAACACCAAAGGTGGAAAAACTAGCATGTCTTCTATGTCTTGTTTAATCTGTACCAACACAAGTTACAGTTTTATGATACAGTCAAACTAGGGAAAGATAATTTACAACCCCAAAATAATTGCAACCATGTGTAGTGAACTTGGGACTCTCCACCAGAGCAACAGATTTTAAGCCCTATGGGAGTGTCCGACAAGAGGGTCATGGACCCCCTATTGATCCTCTACCTAATCACATGAGTCAAGGTGTTAAAACGGGTGTGGGTCACAGACAGCCAAGGTTTCGGGTGAATCCACTGTGAAACCTGGCCCCACCCTATTTCCTGAGGTCAGATGGCCCAGGATGTGAGTGGGCGTTAAGGCATCTGGGAAAGGATCTCAAAACTGGATTATAGAAGGCAGACTTATTATAGATGGCTAAGATAAACTGCTTGTAAATTGTAACTTTCCACCTGTTGTTCCTTTGGGGCGTCTCCGGCACATCTCCTAATGCGTGTCTGTGCAGGCAGGAAGTAAAAATCAATATAACTTCCTTCACGTTTAACCAGTTTTCAAGTGCTTTAATGCCCCAATTTGATCCTAATCCCCTCGACTGTGCTGGCCCATTAAAAGAAGAATTTACTCAGTTTACTATTTAATCAACCTGAATGATATGTGAGGAAACAAAACCATTTAAAAAGCTTGTTTTTTTTCTACTCTGAAGTGACTGACAGCTCTCTGCTTTGGCTGTGTATCATGTGGCTCCATTAACTGGATCGCTTCTCTTTCAGCTCCCCCGCTTGAGAAGACTTCAACGACCGTGACTAAGGGCGATGACCTCAGCATAGCAGAGCAGATCACAAGCGTCATCCGCCAGCCAGCCTTCATCGCTGGGCTGGGTGTGGCTGCGTGGTTGGTGCTGATGGGCTTCAGCGGGTGGCTATACTGTCGCCACCGAAGGAGGAAGCAGCTGGGACACTATACCACATCCTTCGCATACACCCCAGCAGGTGAGGGGGGCAGGGGGGATTAACTATGACTTACTTACCTGCTTTGGGTAGAGAAAAAAAAAGTAAAAAGCAGGAGAGGTTATCGTCACAGGACTCGAGATGATTTGATGAACCCTGTCACAGACGACTCATTATGTAACGGAGACATAAAAGAGAAAAAAAGACGCAAACCATCAGATTTTGTTTTCATCCAATGACAGTGACAAAGTTCTTAATAGACCTCCGGGGATATCTGGAGCAGTGATGAATGTTTTCAATTTTAGTTTGTACTTTGCAAAGCGATGCCTGCACTTTAATCGCATATTCAGTTAATTAAAATATATTTATTCCCACTGGGTAGTCTTCATGGCAGGAGCAAAGGGAAAAAAAGAAAAAAAAAACCCTCAAGAGACACTCTGAAGCATATGTAAAAAGCTCAGCGCACACTTTACTTGATGCCCTTTGGCTCAGAAGCACACAGCACATCAGTTCTCAGTTCTTGTCTGACTTTGAGATGTATTTGTTCAATAATGGCTCAAGGCCTTAGGAGCAAATATGCAATTTAATTTTCGCATTAATATTTCATAATGTTGCATGTATGTCTTTCACTTTATGGTATGGATTTCTTTATTTAATTAAAAATGGATTTTAACCATCCCTAACTCCAGATACAGCAGCAGAAAAATGACATCTGCATTTTTATGTATTGCAGGCATACGCTATATAGATCTGCTGTGTTCCTCTTGGTGTATGTAGGTCAACAGTGCACCCTCATAAAATATCAATTCAAATCTGCTTTCTTAAACCCCCGTGTGGGATAAACTGTTTATTTGGTTATGGAGCATGATAATTCGGTCCAAAACATCTTTATCTTTCAGTGGCTCTTTGGGAAAAAAGGGGCTTAAAGCAAAAGCTTTATCTTCTTTGCTGTTTTCCAAATTTATAACTTTGCTCTTTTTTCCTCTTGCAGTTGGCTTCGCTCACAGTGAGGGATCAGGAATCATTAATGGAGGGTAAACTCTACGTTATGATTTGATTCATCAGATGATTAGTGTCACTGTGTGTTTCATAGAAGCAGTATTGATATAATCTCATCTTTCTTCCCAGGCCTGGCTTGTTGGGATCAAATATGGGCAACTACCCCTGGCTGGCAGACTCTTGGCCCACTCCAAACCTCACTCACAACAGCAAAGACTCGGTCAACTGCTGCTCTGGCAAACTGGATTCAGAGAGATATTACAACAGTAAGAGCTCTCTGATGTGAAATGCTAGAGTGCTGAATAAAAGATTGTCCCTGTTAATGTAACATAGTCATTTGCTGTGCAGCTGTTGGGATCATAAACTACCCAAACCAGTCAGAGAAGCACAGCGCGGCGTCCAATGACAGTCCCATCTACAGCACCATCAACACAACGGCTGAAGACGACCTCCTGGCGTACTACGACACCTACTCGAGCACGTCCTACAACCAGGGTCCAGACCCGTACAGCAGCAACCCAATACTGTCAAACAGTGGGTTTGGAGGTCTGGAGCAGCACCTGGATCATTGGACCATAAAGTCTGGTCACTCTGGATCTGAATACGCCAAGCTTCAGTACAGCAAGAAGAGCAACGGTGAGAATTTTGTGGAAGCGGAAAAGATCTAAAAATGTATCTTTGAACAGCTTAACTGGAAATGTGGTTGTCTGTCTGGCTCTTATACGCAGTCATGAGAAAAATAATTTTCTGTAGTTGTGGTTATGGCATCATTATGCTTCTTGAAAATCTGTTGAGACGGTTAATGACCATTTGAAAATCACACATTCATTTAATTTTGCGGGAAAGAAAACACCTGTTCTGTTATTCAAAATGGATCATTTGTAACCACCTTAACCTTTTTAAGATGTTTTAATTACGAGATTGCACAGTAATGAGATCTTTTCTTGGACGATATAGAACGACATGATTACACGGGAAGGTCTGCATTCATCTTTTTTCATTTTCTGAACGCACTGCAGTTCCATAGTAATAAGTTAACTTCATAAAACTGTGTAGACTTGTGATTACGTGTAACAATCTGAGACGTTGCTTGTGTAATTACATTTATTAGAGCACTGCAACCTTAAAAAGGAAATATTAGTGAGCTGCCTTTTTTTTCTGTAGCTTGACATTGGCCAAAAATGTGCTTTGTTTTATAGATAGTTTATATGGCTGCCATAATGCAATGTTTTCATCTCTTTTCTTATATGCAAGTGTTGTAACCACCTACAACACGTATACTTCCACCCACATGTGAAAGCTTGGGCAGCTTCATTAACTCACATATGATATATACAGGGAGTGCAGAATTATTAGGCAAATGAGTATTTTGTCCACATCATCCTCTTCATGCATGTTGTCCTACTCCAAGCTGTATAGGCTCGAAAGCCTACTACCAATTAAGCATATTAGGTGATGTGCATCTCTGTAATGAGAAGGGGTGTGGTCTAATGACATCAACACCCTATATCAGGTGTGCATAATTATTAGGCAACGTCCTTTCCTTTGGCAAAATGGGTCAAAAGAAGGACTTGACAGGCTCAGAAAAGTCAAAAATAGTGAGATATCTTGCAGAGGGATGCAGCAGTCTCAAAATTGCAAAGCTTCTGAAGCGTGATCATCGAACAATCAAGCGTTTCATTCAAAATAGTCAACAGGGTCGCAAGAAGCGTGTGGAAAAACCAAGGCGCAAAATAACTGCCCATGAACTGAGAAAAGTCAAGCGTGCAGCTGCCAAGATGCCACTTGCCACCAGTTTGGCCATATTTCAGAGCTGCAACATCACTGGAGTGCCCAAAAGCACAAGGTGTGCAATACTCAGAGACATGGCCAAGGTAAGAAAGGCTGAAAGACGACCACCACTGAACAAGACACACAAGCTGAAACGTCAAGACTGGGCCAAGAAATATCTCAAGACTGGTTTTTCTAAGGTTTTATGGACTGATGAAATGAGAGTGAGTCTTGATGGGCCAGATGGATGGGCCCGTGGCTGGATTGGTAAAGGGCAGAGAGCTCCAGTCCGACTCAGACGCCAGCAAGGTGGAGGTGGAGTACTGGTTTGGGCTGGTATCATCAAAGATGAGCTTGTGGGGCCTTTTCGGGTTGAGGATGGAGTCAAGCTCAACTCCCAGTCCTACTGCCAGTTTCTGGAAGACACCTTCTTCAAGCAGTGGTACAGGAAGAAGTCTGCATCCTTCAAGAAAAACATGATTTTCATGCAGGACAATGCTCCATCACACGCGTCCAAGTACTCCACAGCGTGGCTGGCAAGAAAGGGTATAAAAGAAGAAAAACTAATGACATGGCCTCCTTGTTCACCTGATCTGAACCCCATTGAGAACCTGTGGTCCATCATCAAATGTGAGATTTACAAGGAGGAAAACAGTACACCTCTCTGAACAGTGTCTGGGAGGCTGTGGTTGCTGCTGCACGCAATGTTGATGGTGAACAGATCAAAACACTGACAGAATCCATGGATGGCAGGCTTTTGAGTGTCCTTGCAAAGAAAGGTGGCTATATTGGTCGCTGATTTGTTTTTGTTTTGTTTTTGAATGTCAGAAATGTATATTTGTGAATGTGGAGATGTTATATTGGTTTCACTGGTAAAAATAAATAATTGAAATGGGTATATATTTGTTTTTTGTTAAGTTGCCTAATAATTATGCACAGTAATAGTCACCTGCACACACAGATATCCCCCTAAAATAGCTAAAACTAAAAACAAACTAAAAACTACTTCCAAAAACATTCAGCTTTGATATTAATGAGTTTTTTGGGTTCATTGAGAACATGGTTGTTGTTCAATAATAACATTATTCCTCAAAAATACAACTTGCCTAATAATTCTGCACTCCCTGTACTTAAATGCCCTTTTATATCCAATATCCTGGGCTTTGAATTGCCTTATTGAAAGGTGCTTTGTGAATAAGCCTGCCATGCTCTGAAACTTTGAAACATACTGTGTGAATGGAAAGGTATGCGGAGGTTAAGTGCTTCATTCCTTTTGATATCCAGTGATTCTACAGAAGCTTAAGGTGCCCTTGAAGATATAAAATGGTCAGTAAAAGGAAAATTCTTTGAGGCGCTAACAGCTGTGGACACAGAAAGGACGTATTTAAAAACCTTTACTTAGCAAGCAGTTTGAGCTTTAGTGTGGAAACGAGTAACACAACGATTATGTCTCACACATTGTTTGGGGTTTTTTTTAGACAAACTGGTAAAGCAGAGGTCTACTGGGACATCATCCAAGTCAGGTCCTCTCACCTGGGTGGATGTCTTGTCTCTACCTCTTCCCACCAATAAAGATGGACACCATACAAAAACACACAAAGAAGATGAGCAGCACAGGTGAGACAAATCACTGCACTGTTAAATGTCAGGTTGTTGTTAAGGCCACTTCTTTACCCCCCTCCAAGAACAGTGGCATTTATTTTTGTGTGATCAGTCAGTTTATTTTTAGCATGGAGGCCTCTGCCTTCACCTATATGACAGAGGCAGTTAAGGCAGATGGATATCAAAACTGCCCTAAAACTGTGCTGTGACTGCCAAGCAAAACTTGAGTGAAGTTTGGAGTCTGGGGAGTTTTCACATTAACAGCTGTGTCTGCGGGCAGTGAGTAGATCGTGCTTTGGGGCTGCAGAAGGGAGCGTCCACTCTAACTAGTTCTGACAGATTAGATTGCGGACATATCGGAGGGCTGGTCTGACTGTGCCGTGTCTTTCCTAACGACATTAGCCACCATCTGACAGGCTGGATTAGTACTTTGCCTTTTCAATGACACATCGTTCATTAAATTAGCCCTGACGGCATTGAAGTGACAACAGAAATTATGGAGGTGGTTCTGGTCTTCGGGAATGCTACACTGGTTCCCTTTTCCCACAAGGACTTGAAATTAGGTTATTATTTTTTTAATATATATTATTATTGAAGGGTCTTTAAGTTGCAGTATAAAGCGCCTTGAGGTGACTGTTGTTGTGATTTGGTGCTATATAAATAAAACTGAATTGATTTGAATATTTTTTATATATATAGTGGTGTTAGTGGTATTTCTGTGCACAGTTATTGGAAGTATCTCAACACCAGATGTTTGTTTTGACATGTTACAAGCTTGTGTGATCTAGCAGCTTGACATTTGTGTGTTTTAGTTTGCAGATTATCACAAAATCCTCATAGACGGAAAAATCAACAAGTAAACGCACACATCTGTAGTAGCTGTAAGCGCAAAACACTAATTATATGTTTAAAGTCTAAAATCTTGGCTCATTTCAGCTTCTTTTCTCAACATGCTGGTCTGTGAAGCCTCTGCTATGAGGAAAAATGTAAACAGTGAATTTAAAAAAAAATGTTGTTTTCCATAATTTGTTCAGTTTCTAACGATCCCACTTCAACAAAAATAAGGCTGGCATTAAGTTCTAAATGAGCTGATATTTTACTTATAAGTTCAAACATTCGGTATGTTTGAACTTAGTTGTCTGTGTGAATAAAATGCAGGTTCATGGGAGTAAAAAAACATTACATTGCTTTTGTTTTTCTGTCGCCACAGCAGGTAGCTTTACATCTCTGATTGTTTAATACTGTGCGGTACTTTGTAAAAGTCTTGAGTCACCCTTCCTTTCTAAAGTGCTGGCTTTCTGGAGGGTTTTCAAAGGTTTTTGGTTTTTTACCGTGGCATGTTTCAGTCTACTCCTTGTACCTGACCACTTTCAAAGCAACGTTTTTTGGTTGCTTGGTGCTTGCCACAACTCAAACGAGAACTTGAATGGACTAATGAACCCAAAGAAGAGAGGCACAACAGTGAGTGTCTACAGCCATCTTTAAAACATGGTGGACACTCTGTCATGGGTTGGAGCATTCCAGCCAGTGGTGTTGGAGATATTGTCAAAATTGATGGAATTATGAACACAGAAAATTATCATCAGCCTTTTATCAACCATCTAATACCATCCTGGCAAATTATAAAGAGATAAAGGGTGGCTCAAGACTTTTGCACAAAACCGTATGATACTTAAAATATTCAGTAAAACATGATTAGTTTAAACTGATGACACGGATTGGTGGTTAGTTCAGCCATTCACTCACATCTGGACTGTTGTTTATAAGCTAGTTTTTATATGTGGTAATTTCCTCAGAGATGCACACTCACTGCCTTCTCTTGTCCCTTAGCTCTGAGGAGGAGGACGATGACTGGTGTCCTCCTCTGCCAGCCAGAACCTACCTGATGGACACTTCCAGGGAGGAACTCCCCAGCCTGCCCTCTAAACCAGATGAGCTGTCCTACACTGCAACTTTGACATCTCCCCACCAGCAAGATGCATCCAAGCCTAATGACAGTCCACGGCTGCAGCATTTTGACCTCTTGGCACGTCACCACTTGGTCTCCCAGTCTAACCCCGATCTGTTTACCAACATGAAGGCCCAGGATGGCAGTGAGGTATACCGCACTAGCCAGTGGGTAGATGATTTCAAGGGGGAAAGCCTTGGTAAAGGTCAGTTTGAATTCAGCTTAATGCTTCACAGCATCCACACACAACCACATAGTGTCATGTATAATTTAGTTTATGATGTAACTAAACGAAGAGAATTTATACACGAAAATCATGTTGCATTTATTCAGAGTGACGCTCAGCGTTTCTTAGTTTTCCCTGTTCGTGTCCTGAGGATGACATCAGTGTTCTTTCCCGTCAGGACAATTTCCTGTTACAGCTGCAGAGTCGAGCCCCACAGCCCCGGCGCACAGATCCAAGAGTAAGAAGAAAACGCCCAAGGATGGACCAAACAAGAGAGATCTGCAGAGTGAAGCAGGTATGATGTGCTCCACCGCATGCTTCTAATTTCTGTTTTAGGCTGGAAAAACGAATGAGGCATATTAACCACTCTGGCAGCTTGGCTCTCTGGAGTGCTCTGTTAGTGTGTTCGGTCACCAATTAAGACTGTGTATAAAAATGATTGTAGCCTCCAGATCTGAAATGAGAAGCCAGTGAGGAAGTGGCTCAAATGTGAATTCTTTCTAGTGGCCAGCAGGGGGCGAGTCTCACAGGTTCAAAAAGAAGTCTGATTTTAGAGAACAGAAGTTGGTAACCTGTGGTTTACGAGCCTCATGCGGCTCTTTAGCCCTTCAGCTGCTGTTCACACAAGCTTTGAAAAATAATTATGTAAAAAAAAAATTAATTTGAACTAATTTATCTTCTCCCAATTACATCCATTATCCACCCGTCTGATCCCCCAGCCTATGCAACCTTTTTTTCTCCCGTTGTTTGGTAGGAGGGGCTAAAATGGCTCTTTTGGCTCTTTTGCTGCTGAAGGTTGACGAGCTATATAGAAGTCCAAAGAACAGGGTACACTTAATTTATGGCCTCTGTATACATCTTTCCAAAGAGTTTATAGTCTTTAATGCAACGTGATGCCTTTGCCTACTGAACTTCAGCCTTTCAAATGTAAGTTCACAAATCAATTTGTGATGTTTTGTAGTTAACTGACTTAAATATCTCAACAGCTGCTGGCTGGACTGCCAAATTGACTTTGTTTGATTTTTTCCTGACCTTCATTTTCCCCAGAGACTGGATTCTAATAGCTTTGGTGAATATAAGGCACCATAGTCTATTCAGTTTTATAAGTTATCTAACAGCCACACCTTACAGTTAATTAACAAATATCATTATGCTAATATACTGCTTTAAGACTTTCAATACCTCGAACATTATACTTGGCGACCCCTCGGAAGGTCATCATTATTATTGTGAGCATAACAGCATTCTGGTGTTAGCACTTATCCCAGTAAAGCACCCCAGAGTGGCTAGCATGGCAGCAGACTTCATAATCAAGTGCAAGAATTCACTTTGGATTATTTCTGTTCTTTCTGATATTTGTAAATGTTTAGTAAAGCTTATTTATAAAGTAGTAACTTTTTGGCAAATATGATCGTTAATTTACTCCCTGAGAGTTTTAAATAATGCGTTCTCTTCTGTGAATTTGGCTAATAGCACCATGTAAAATTGCCATTTGTAGTTAACTAATTTAACAAACAAGATATAATCAGTTAGCCTTAGAGGCACTGCTGCTGCTGCTTTGGAGCAGCACTAAGTTAACCATTCCCTACTGTTTCCAGTCTTTGTGCAAAGATTACTGTGTGCACTACTATGTTTAGCTTCATATATAATAAACAGACAGTGGTATCCTCTCATCTAACTCTTGGCAAGAAAGCAATTAAGCGTCTTTTCCACAAAATGTCAAACTATTTCTTTAAAGTCAAAATACTCTGTTTATTTATTTTTTAAATCATCAATTATCAATCATGCGCAGAGCTCCCCCCTCCACCGGCTCCTCTCCGCACAGATGACTCCCTGCAGCTCTTGGCTGATGTGTTGAGCCGCAGTCGAGCAGACAAAGAGGGGAGTGACTCACCCACTCTACAGAAGAGGGGAGAACATTTCTCACCCGAAAGGAGAGGATCTACAAAGTGGTTATCGCAGGGTAAGCACATAATGCAGCATCCTGGAGCATCATTCAGCAAAAAGATAAAAGAGCAACATCTGTCTTTGCATCGCATGCCGCCTAGCTTCAACAGCTGGACCTCAACTGATATGTATTAATGTTATTGTGATGCTCCATGCAAATCCCTTTGGGCTGAGAAAGAAACAACTGCCACCGAATGTTTGCACACTTATCATCCCATAGTCAAGCAGCCTTGCTTTTAGTAGCAGGGGGTCTATTTGCACTGTGCTCCATCACTCTGGGTTTAACCTATATAAATACAGCTGTGACTTTGAGTAATCTGTTTGTCATCTGCAGATGAGAATGTAATCCCGTACGGACAGTCAAGCATCGTGCCCAACGTCCAGACGTCAAACTACGGGTCCCTTGGTGGAGGAGTGTTTCAGCAACCATCTAGTGCTGGTCTTAGGAGAAATGAGGTACACTGGGGCTGAAACCGCTGAACAGACATAGCCTTTATAATGTGGTGCACAGTCCGTTCAACAGCAACCTGAGGGCAGGCTGAGACAGTGAATGGCAAAAGTTTACTGCAGGTTTTGAAGGAGAGACACAAATAGTTATCTAAAACTCAAAAAAGTACTGCAGTTTCTCAGTAAAATCTCTGAATCCAAAGTAGAAGTATATATCTATAAATGTGGTGATTTTTAAACTTAACCTAAAAAAGACCTACAGACAGGTGAATAGATACAGTTGAAATAATTCTATGCTTTACCAATGAGTATGCAACACACTCATTCCCTGAAATCTGTCTTTTTCTAATTAAAGTCGCTATCTTTAGGCTTAAAAGTTTAGCCTGTTTGTTGTTTGCTCAGTCACAGCCCTAGAGACTGCGTGACTGAGCTCTGACAGCCACAGGTCACTAGGGAAAAAACCTCTCTGTGATTGCTCCCGTAGTTTGCATAGCTAACTAACTGTGAACAGCATGACACAAACTAAAAATGCAGAATGTTTGCCTTCAAAGTTACAGTTGCACTTTTTTTTAAAAACATCGTGGTTGCATAGACAGAATAAAAGATGGATGTGGCTCCAGTGATGTCATGCTTGAGATTATCGTTTTTACCGATGTGACAAAGAGGAGTAGTCTGGCTGTGAAACTGCTTGCTCATTGGGTCAAACACAAGTTTCTTTCCAGATTTAACTGCCACTCAGTGTGCAGACGTGTGACTGTCTGCTAGCTACTAAAGAAATTACAAGAAGGTTTTTGGTTGCGGCTAATTTCACTTTGTGACTGCCAGCAATCACTGGCCAACAGAAATGAATCAGGGGACACACATTTTTCCCAAACGACCAAGAGGTTTGCCAACTGGTCTCTAGTCCTGTGTGAGTGAGGCCTTAATTGTAAGGAGTGTGGTGAAGTTGAAGCGCCCAAATATAATCCTCTTACTTTCTAGCCATCCCCCTGCCTGGTATGTCCACGATCACTTTTCAAATTTCATTTTCGGAGCATGATTTGGTGCCTGTTATTGAGATATGATTCAATATATCTGGTGTATATATTTTTTTTCAGAGTCTTTGGGAATAAAATGTAATATAGTTGGGAACATTTAAGAAATACATCTAAAAAAAACACAATGTCATCTGAGTTATTGTTTTTGGGATTCCTCAAAGTATATTCATTTTAGCAATTTGTCTTTTTTAAACAGTTTTTTAAAGAATGAGCAGTTTTCATGCACTACCCACTAAACAACTGCAGATAAAATATCATATATAGCCTCAGCTTTCAAAAAGATAATTCAATCATTCAGGCTCGTGCTTGTTGTAAACTGTATTTAAATGATGCTGATCTGTGCAGTCATACACTGTTGTCCCATTAATCTTTGTTGTGTCTTTTCTTTCCAGAATCTCATGTAGACAGTCGCCGATTACGCCATGTGACACCGTCCATTTTTCCTCCCTGATTTCCCGTCTTGGTGAACCATCAATCTGTTGCCATGGTATCTGCTGAAAAACTGAAGACAAAAGGGAACGTGTCGAGGCTTGCCATCTGCCTTTTCACAAACTATTTCTATTCTTTTTTTTTTTAAATCTTATTTTATTGGTTTAATCTTTATTTTTTGTGATTTGCGTTACTCCTCCTCTGTGTATATAGACATCTTTCCAATTTTTTTAAAAGATATGGTTAAATATATTACAAAAATCTGCAGATCTGCGGGAAAATATTGTATTTTTAACAAATTGTGAGGGTGGGTAGGGTTGAATCCAAGTATTACATTGTTGTACAGCTGATTATTGAATGTATCTTCTGTTTACTCCTGAACCATCAAACCATACTGATGGGAGACGTCACGAGGCAGATAATGTGCTAATAACCCATCATGTCGGTGTGCGTGCGCGTGCATGTGTGTCGTGTTTGTGTGTGCTACTGTTTTTTCTGTAATCTTTGTGTGACTGTGTACCGTGGTACTCCTGTAGATCACCGGTGTGTTCATTTTTAAACCGACCAATAAAGCATTTGTTAGAAAAACGTTTCCATCCATCTCTGAGTTATACTGAATGATGGTGATCTGTGCACACTCGGCCCTCTTTATGTGCACACATGAGTGAGCGTTGATTTAATGCCGTATTTTTGCTTTTCGATAACGATATCCACAGTCATCATTAAAGAGTCACCAAACTGTGTTTAACGGCCAAACTCATAATGAGTATTTGGTAGCGAAAGATCAAAATAAAAACCTTATTAAATCCAAGCGAGTCTGAGGGGTTCATATGAGACAAGAAATTTACCATGAAGTTAAAAAGCTATGCTAAATCAAGCATGTAAATTATTAATTAAACAGCACACATTTTCTAAATGTTTAAGTGGAATGAAATGTGTGCTTTCTTTTGTTCTTTCTCTCCAGGACGCAGGAGCTTTGCTGTGTGATACAATAGTATCCCGAGAAGACTGCTGCTGTGAATTGGCTTTGTGCAAATAAAATAAATTACTAACACCTGCAAAGCTTCTCCTCACCCTCACCTGTATGTTGTGTTTTACTTAAATTAGTACATCTCAGCAGTACTAACACAGTAAACTGAGGTGGTAAACAGTAATATATGCACTAATCAGTAAATAACAATACACTTGCATTTAGTTTAAAGCTGCTAATATGGGAATGTTTGTGAATGTTTATCTTCAAGATTACTTGATCAAACTTATAGATGGAGCTGGATTGTGGGACTCTCAACCATTCTTGGTACAGCTGCAGTAGGAAAAAAAGAGGTTTGGGAGCGCAATAACCAAAATTATTGCAGCGGTGTGAAATGAACTTGATCTCACTGCCTTTGAAATGGTTGATTGAAAAATGGGGATCAGGTTTGTGCGACTACTCTTAGTTGATGCCTTTAAATAACTGTGGAGCATCAAGATGATGACAGAACAGCAACAGGATTGCATGGGATCCATTTAACAGTTACATGAAATCTGTTTGTGGTATTATGGCAATTGACATCTGTTGCTGTCTACGTGCACAGAAATTTGCATTAATGTGAATTCTGCAAAGCAATGTAACTGCAAAGTAACACAGACCACTTATTTTTATGTAGTGTATGAATATTACCAATTAGGGACCAGCTGAGTCAAGTCCCCAATTGCCAATAGACACGTTGCAGATAGGTTGTGTTCATCGGTATAGTCTGACTCAGTGAATGTGTTGGCAATCCGTCTGCATTTATAAATAAGATGGCAATTAGTCGCAAACTTCTCCAATCTGCCTGAGAGCAACTGCAGTCGGTCCAAGTTAGACTGTAATTGTTTACACAGAGGTTGCTTCCCACCAGGCGACCTGTGCAACCTCCAATCAAAAATGATCTCCCATGAGCATGCAACACCCTCAGCCTCTGGGTAAACAGTTGGCCACTGCAAGTATTTGCAAAATGCTGAAAGAGTCAATGCAGTAACCAACAGCACCTGCCGACTTTTCCTAGTTCCTTGGAGGTTACTGCCCTACTTTTTCTCTAGTGTGACTAGGCCAGTAATTATGGCTGTAGGCTCAGGCCACTGGAGGAACTCCAGTGCACTGAGAATTTCTTAACTCCCTTTGTTTTCCCTATGAGGCTGCTGCATGTCATTAACATGTTGTGTGGTGTGCATTATTGTCCTGTTTGCTATATGTTGTCTCTTTATGCTTCTCTTACCTTTTATCCCCTTTGCCTTATCCCTTCATTCCGTCAGTTCCTGTTAAAGGACAGTTCTTTCTCCCCACTGTTGCCAAGTGCTTGCTGACTGAATTCAATTGTTCTCAATTTAGCCTTGTTTATACACAGCTAATACATAACAACAGTCCTCTCAAGGTTCCTTAGAAGTCTATACATTGCTGGGCTAACCTTGTGAACTATAAAAATAAATTCGAACCAAACTGAAAGAAATCATCTTGGACTTTGTATGTTTAAATAATGATTGATAACGATTAAAGACACCCTGAATAATTTAAACACAACCATTTTGTAATGCAAGCAATGTGATCAGGAGAAGGTTTTAAAGAGCAGAGTGAGGAAAAAGGAAAATGGCGAAATGTCCCTGAGGTTTGAATGAACTTGGATATTGTTATATCATGCTCCCTGTAAAATGTCTAATACTACACTGTGTGTGATTTGATGCCTTCTACGGATTGCAGTATTCTGAAAATGCCTGTTTTTGAATGCGGTTTAATGAGCGGAGGAAGCCTTCATCTTTCTGTATGTCTCCTGAAACGTGACAGCAGCGAGATATAAAAGGCTTTTCCTCGTGTCTGCACCGTCAGCTGCTGCATGTGCCTCTTTTGTGCAGATCTTATTAGTGGAAGCACTACAGTGTTTTGGCAGGGAGACAGTGGATGGCGTGGAAAGCGAGTTGGACTCCATTGCCTTCGGCAAATACATGCTGGGTCCCACCAGGCTAGGATGATAATGGTAATCCGATGCAATTTGAATAGGTTATGCAATTTAGAAGGGTTCGACAAATTTATGCTTTTAGCCCTGTTGCGTGGATTAGGGTCTGTGTGGTTTGCTGACCCCTCCCACACGCACACAGGCTCAGTTTGTAAAAGAGACCACTTCACATGTATCTAAAAATGTACAACATTATGTCGACAGTAGATTTGTCATTTTTAGCTGTAGAACGATACTTTCCCTTGTTGGAAATGTAGTTCTCTCTTCTCGTCTATATAAAAAAGTGCACATGCATGATAACTACAATATGAACAACTGGAAATTGGAGCACAAAGTGGCTGTGATGTACGAGCAAAAGTAACCCGTCTTGAATAGGGACTGAAGATGAATTTGAAGAAGCTTTCCCAGAGTAAGGTAAAAACAGTTTAAGTGTTTAGACCTGTTCATGCATCAATGTGTACACAACAGAGTGCTTTAGTTAACAATAGCGAACACTATTTTTTGTATAGGGGATTTTTAATATGTGAAGGGCAATAGTAAAAATCCAATCAATGTGGGATTAATTGTCACGATCTGCAGGCGCACATCATGTATTTGAAGTAAGGACCCAAAAGCGGACAGTAGGACTAAATTTAGCCAAAGCAAACCACATTTTAAGGCTGCACAAAATCAAACAAAACACAAAACAAAAGGCAAAGACTTTCACTAACACTAAACTGGGAAGAAACTAAACACTAAGGATGTGAAACATGAAACCTGAAGCTGAGAACGTGGAACATGGATGAGACACATTGGGGGAGAACTAACGATCTGGCAGAGGACAAGAGGAGACTGGGAAGAGACACTGAGTGATGACAGCGAAACAGACAGCTTAGCAACGAGACAAGACTGACTTCACAGGGAGGCATCAATGACTAACACAGGAAACAAGACACAAGAGGATGGGGAACAATGAGGGAGGAATTATTCTAACACAATGTATAACAGAAGAAGACTAAATATACCAAGGGGAGAACTACAAGAAACAATATACACATTACACAACCGTAGGATTCATAAGCAAACAAAACTAGAAAACCCACTAAAATCAAAACACTGGGTCACAGACCCGGGACTATGACATTAATACATTAACCTTACTTACTGTATGGAGCATTGGATACCCAAACTGCAATGTAAACCTAATATAGGTAGGTAAGTTAGTGTGCATTTAAGAGAAAATTAAGAGTACAGCACATTGGTATATTTCTGTAAGTCAAAATGCAGCTAATGAGTCAGTGTTTGTTGCAAGATTAAATAAAATGCACCACCTAGTGGTAATAACTGAGTCAAGCATGTGATGGCCTTTGACTCAGTTATTACTCAGTTACTATTACTATTTACCTTTTCCTTTACATGGTTCCCAGTAAATGCTCGAGAACTTAAATGTGTGAATGCTTTTTGTCAAATTAAGATTAAATATAGAGCAGGTCCACTTGTATTTATAGCAACTAAAAGTACAGACATATTAGCTTGTTGTCCTTTGAAGCTCATTGTCAAGGGGGATATGAAGATAACTGCTGCTGTGCTACTTGATTGAAGATGTCACAGCAGCAGACATGTTAGTACCAACACATTTAACATGGGTTCAACCTTTGAGTTTTATAGATTGCATTAAAACCTAAATTTGCTCTGAATAAACATAAATATGTTAAAAAAGGGGTTTGCGTAAACCATAATAAAATGATTGAAATGCAAACAGTCCTCAAACAAAATATTTCATAAATGGATTTTATCCTGTTCTTGTGCTACCAGTGGTCCTGTGCAGGCCAAGCTCACTAATGAACAATGCTGAACCAGGCTGCTGAACCAGGCTGCTGAATCCATTTTCATTGTGTACACCTGTGTGTGCTCTAAATGACCTTTATGGAAATAGCCAGTGACTCTGACTAAAGAAATTAAATAAACACCTTTACATAAACTCCACCCACTTATTTTCTTACACATTATGCTTAAATAAATTCCATCATTGTTCAGCATGACTCAAACTATTAACTACTGTTAATTAACTACTATTGTCATGTTTTTATAGCTCTGTTATGTGGGCTTAAACACGATTTGGATACACCAGATGGGACAGAGCTGAGATTGATATAAAATATGATTCAGTTTAAGGAAGTTAAATTGTTTAGATCTTTTTTTATTATCTTATGTATTTTATCTTGTTTATTTTTAGAGAGATTGTGCTGAGTTTTTAAGAATTTAGGCATCTCCTCATGGGCCTAAATCTACATGTACATATCACAGTGTGACAGTTTCCCTCCTGTCCTTATAAAAAAAGTTCAAAGGTTTTTTTTTTTATTGTGTTGTGAATAAGTAACCGTACCAATAAATAATTAGTTGTGTGCTACGTTAACGTCTGCCTTCACTCTTTCCACATTGGACACCTGCTAGGTGTAACTCTTGTTTGTCTTTTCTGAACTGAGTGGTTTCTGTCATATTTCAGACCTGCCTCCAGAACAAAGTGACTCGGTGTGCATCACAAGTTATTAAGGGTGGCTACGCCTAACTGGAGAACCCACTGGAAAAAGCCTGAGACCTATTTTGCTTTTTGGCCTTCATTCGATACTGAGGCGTCAAAACACACCATCAACGATACAGGAAAGGAAGAGCTAAGACAAGAAATATGCCAGACTTGGGATGACTTTGCTTTGCTTTACTTATTTATTCCAAACTCTTGGAAAACGAACTCTTCATAATTGACCCTCTGATTGTGCTCCTGATTAGAAACTCATCTGTCCTGACTCTTTCAACAGTAACACCTTTTCGTATAGAATATGCTACACTATCAAGCAACCGAATGAAATATTAATTTCTGACACGCAACCCTCTCTTTTACAGCCCGCTCTTTCTGCCAGGTGCTACAGCAAAGATAAACCACCTGTGCTGCAGCTTCTTCACCCACATTATACAGTTTTATTAGCCACACTCATCACGCTTTCACGGCAACTGCATGCATATGGTCCAGCAATTTATTTTGTTTATTTCATCTATAATTAAATGAATTCCTCTGGGCTCGCTAGTGCTAAATATATATATATATATATATATATATATATATATATATATGTGTGTATATAAATTTATTTAGATGATCATAATTTGTACTTTCAACATTTTAGTGGAACTAAAATGATGATGAGATGGTTGATTTATCATCTATGTTATGAGCCTTATAAAAGTTTTTGTGAGTTGTACAATTTGAATTTTATGAAAGTCTATATCGAAGAGAGAAAGAGCCCAATATTTATTAAAAACAAAACTTTAACATGTGAATAATGGGCAAAATGATTTACCAAAGTCACATTACATAATTCAACACTGCAGAGGATTCTGTTTCTACATTTTGCACTATGTTAAATAATCTCTCTTTCAGCAGTACTATGGTTGAGCAGCGCAGGCCACGGGTTTGCTGTGTATGGTTGTGGAGCGTTTTGAATTAAAAGCCCTGTGTCATCAGTATTGCCGAGATGTGCGCAGCGCTTTAACGGTTTTGTATTTTCAGCAGATTCCCTAAAACACAAAACTCATCCTCTGTGATTGGTTGTGGCTCAGCATGCTCCATTGTTCCGTCAGCCCGTTTGTTCGCTTGGTTTCCTATGCACAAACAAAACTTTCCTGCCATCCTGGGCAATATTGGGCTCCTCCGTGCTTTGACAACCCGAATTATTGGAATCTCTGACTTTTTCTAAGGGGAGCAAGAGGTATGTGATCAATATGGAAACACAGTGCAATTAACTGTATTTTGTATGGAATAAGAAAGTCCTTTTTAGTGTTGTTTGAATTGAGTTCATTGGGTGAATCCTTGCTTCTCTTAAATTTCAGTTCAATTAAATTTAAAACAGAGTGGAAAAGCCCACTTTATATAAAATATTTAAACAATATGCCATGTGTTACGGATGCACCACTGAATCTAGATGGAATAAAATTCCCAAGCTCGTGTGCATCATTTACACACTGTTCACTGTACCATGTTTGGCAGACTTGGGTATAATTTAACATAAATATATCTGGCTTTGAAAAATGTTTATCAGCCCTGCATGTGCTCTTAAAGATATAGACACTTCCTGATGCAGCAGAGTTAGAGGTTAATGATTTGTCAGATTGAGCTTGCTGCTTGTTCATGTCTTATAAGACGGTTCTTTTTTTCTTTTTCATATATATGCAATCAGATCTGTCGATAGCTCCAGCATCGCATTTGTGGCATGCCGCTGAATGTATTTAGATATTGTTTTATTCATGCCCACTGTTACTCCTCTCTGTAACAGGAAGTACTTGCTCTAATTGGTATAGCCGGGGCTCAGATGTGGTGGTGAGGCCTTGACCTGTTTTTTGTCTACGTGTCAGTCAGTGTTTTTTGGCAGGATGTACAGCTTCATGGGAGGTGGGTTGTTCTGTGCCGGAGTTGGAAACATACTCCTCATTGTCTCCACGGCAACTGACTACTGGATGCAGTATCGGCACTCCAGCAATTACATGCACCAGGGCCTGTGGCGGTACTGTGTGCCTGGGAAATGCATGACACATACAGACAGTATTGGTAAGACCTGCTGGTTGTCTTACACTGCATGTCTACAGACAGGCATACCCTCATTAATACGTCTTAGTTTGCTCACAATTAGTCCAGAACCTTGATCAACACTGGAATACTTCCCCTCTCTTCTTTATGGAGTATGGAGAACCAAAACTTCCAAAATAAAATAAAATAATATATACTTTGGTGTTACAAAAAACGATGAAAAAAATAAAAATTTCTTTGTTATTTAATCAATATATTTTGTTAGTTCCAATCTTCACTATGGTTACTCCCTTTAGGTTCATGGGTAGGGATGACTGAAACTTAAAAACCCAATCTGAAAAAACAAACAAAACAAAATGTAAAAATAAAAATTAATTAATCAATAAAATGAATAAATGACTCACTGACTAAAAAATATCACAGTAGATGAAAAAATAATACATATAGCCATTAACTAATTGTAAAATGCCAAAACATTTATGCTTTAAATAGCACCAGTAATTATTTATCTCTAAAATTAAGTGGTTAATAACATTTATTAATGAATATAGATACATTCATTTTAAAAACATTTCCCCTTTCCTTTTTACCTCTGTTTGGATAAATATAAAATTATTTGACTTAGAAACCCACCCTGAGAAAACATCACATCTACACTTCTTTATGTGCACTCATAAAAGCGTGCACAGTCCAGACAAACTGCTTTATTTGTTGGCAAACATTTCTGAACCTAGTGTTGATCGACAAATAAAAAAACTCCCTGAACCCACAACATATTTTGATGTTTGGTAATAAAGTAGGAATGCGGGGAGTGATGTAAAAAGAGCATTAAAAATAAGGGAACTATTTCAAAATTGAAAATAATATAATAAAGATGCGAAAGGCTTGCATTGAATTATTTATTCATTTATTCCTGGCTTTGGCACTTTCAGTCCTCCATACAGGGGGACTGCGAAATTGTGCTTCCACCTCAAGTAGGTTGTGAGTCACACTAGTGGCACAGATGTTATTAGGAAATCTATTTTTGGTGGGGAGCCTGTGTGTGAGATTTCTTCATATGCTTTTATTTGCACCAGCAACACAACATAAAACAGCTTTCCATTTTCTCTCTTACTTCATCACATTTTTTGACATGCTCTAGATGGCAAGCTAGATCTGTCTCCTACATTAGGACAAGCACAAACACAGGCAACATATAACTTCACAAACTGAATGTGTAACAAAGAATAAACATACTTCTAAAGTCTGCATTTATTAAGCCTGGCCTGTCTCGCTCTGGCTTACAGCATACTGGGATGCCACCCGGGCCTTCATGATCCTTTCCCTGCTGGCTTGTTTCATTGGCATTGTGATTGGCGTCATGGCCTTCATCCACTACTCCTCCTTCGACGGGTTTGACAAGACATTTGCAGCTGGCATCCTCTTCTTTATCTCCTGTGAGCTCCTCACATGCAGTCATATACAAGCTTTCCTGGTATAGCAGAGAATTAGCACCTCCGGTACTTATGCTATCTTTTTGTGCAGGCTTCTTTGTGTTGCTGGCAATGGCTGTGTACACAGGGGTGACGGTGAACTACTACGGCAAACGTTATGGCAGCTGGCGATTCTCCTGGTCCTATATAATGGGCTGGGTGGCAGTGGTGCTTACGTTCTTCTCAGGTTTGGATCTCATGATGCTTTAAGTGTTATGTGTTTTTTATTTTTAACTGAACTATTTACCCTACCCTTTTTCAGGTATCTTCTACATGTGTGCCTACCGGATGCACGAATGCCCAAGAAACTCTAACTCGCGCTGACCTGCCGAACACTTCAACATATGTTCTCACACGTGTACCAGCAATGGTCCATAACCTGCGACCAAGAGGAACCAATACACCCCCATGAACTTTCCAACATCTTAAGTAGTCACGACTAAGCAAAATAAATGAGAAAAATGTTGTTGCCTGTCTTGTCTCTGCTCTATTATTGTGCACACTATCAGGACCAGCAAATAAACTTTGATGGTAAACTACCCACAAAAACACAAAGGAAGCCTTGAAAAACTACAAGCATGTCTGCTTAGTCATCGGCTTTGATGCAGTTTCAGATTTAAACGTGCAGGCTGAAAGCCATGCCTGAGAAAACACTCCATAGTGCTGCTCAATTTCACAGAAAAGCTTTGAGGTAATAAATAAATGACTCGGAAATCATGAAAATATTTCATTTGGTTTAATTTAGCTAATCGTTGTGCAATAAACAACAGTTTTAGCTTCATATATCAACCCAGAAAAACACTGGGAATGCAAATGTGAACTAAACTCAAAGGAACTTCACTTCCAAGAGAAACTGTTAATCAATAAAGTCACAGTGCAGATACAGCCTTAAGCCTGGCATACAAAACAAAGTTAAAAAAAAAAGAAGAAGAAGAAGAAAGTCAAAACAGTCAACAGAGAATGGAAGTTAATGGTTTTGAGTATTTACATAATGCTGCGATAACATGAACGGTGTTACTCTCACACGAACGTTTCAAGAACAAAGGGAACAGGCTCATGCACATCTGTTCAAGCTGCGGCTTAGTCGACCTCCTCGATGGTGGGGCCGGAGGATCCTCCTCCTCCAGGAGCAGCACCACCCCCGGGGAAGCTGCCGGGCATGCCCCCTGGAACCCCACCTGCACTTTGGTACAGCTTGGTCATGATGGGGTTGCACAGCTTCTCCAGCTCTTTCTGCTGATGTTCAAACTCATCTTTTTCTGCCGTCTGTAGAGAAGTAACAAGAGGGAGTCAAATGCAAGTTTATTCTGAGCATTTGTTTTCAAGGTTTCTAATCACAGTTCAGCACAAACTCATACCTGGTTTCTATCCAGCCAGCTGATGACCTCGTTACATTTATCCAAAATCTTCTGTTTGTCTTCGTCGCTGATCTTGCCCTTTAGCTTCTCATCCTCCACAGCGGACTTCATGTTGAAGGCGTAAGACTCCAGACCATTCTTGGCAGAGACCTTCTGTCTTTGCACATCGTCCTCAGCTTTGTACTTCTCAGCTTCCTGGACCATGCGCTCGATGTCCTCTTTGCTCAAGCGACCTGAGTAGCAGAGCAATAAGATGGCTTAAATGCAAAGAACTCGATTTTCACAATCTGGATACAGTTTACTTCCTAGTTACCTTTGTCATTGGTGATTGTGATCTTGTTCTCCTTGCCGGTGCTCTTGTCGACTGCAGACACATTCATAATGCCGTTGGCGTCGATATCGAATGTCACCTCAATCTGTGGAACCCCACGTGGGGCTGGCGGGATTCCGGTGAGCTCAAATTTCCCCAAGAGGTTGTTGTCTTTTGTCATCGCTCTTTCACCCTCAAACACCTGATGACAAAACATCAAAAAAAGCATTTTCAATGTTTCAGTCTTACATTTTAGTAAACAAATGGAAGAGGGGACTGAGGTTGTAGTTTTACCTGAATGAGCACACCAGGCTGGTTGTCTGAATAGGTGGTAAAGGTTTGGGTCTGCTTTGTGGGGATTGTGGTGTTTCTCTTGATCAGCACAGTCATGACTCCTCCAGCAGTCTCGATGCCCAGAGACAAGGGGGTCACATCCAGCAGCAGGAGATCCTGCACATTCTCAGATTTGTCACCTGCCAAGATGGCTGCCTGCACAGCTGCAGAAAAAAAAAAGAAAAAAGAAAAGTGAAATCAAGTTTTAAAATGTTGCTCATTAGTAGCTCTGTAGTGCAAGACAGTTGTTGTTCTATTTCTAAGCACACAGGGGCCATACCTGCACCGTAGGCCACTGCCTCATCAGGGTTAATGCTCTTATTGAGTTCCTTCCCATTGAAGAAATCTTGCAAGAGCTTCTGGATCTTAGGAATACGAGTAGAGCCCCCCACTAGCACAATGTCATGGATTTGGGCCTTATCCATCTTGGCATCACGGAGAGCCTTTTCCACAGGCTCCAGGGTTCCTCGGAACAGATCTGCGTTCAGCTCCTCAAACCGGGCTCTGGTGATGGAGGTGTAGAAATCGATGCCCTCGTACAGAGAGTCAATTTCAATGCTAGCCTGAGTGCTGGATGACAGGGTGCGCTTGGCCCTCTCACATGCCGTGCGCAGACGACGCACCGCCCTCTTGTTGTCGCTAATGTCTTTTTTGTACTTGCGTTTGAACTCGGAGATGAAGTGGTTCACCATGCGGTTGTCAAAGTCTTCACCGCCCAAGTGAGTGTCACCCGCTGTGGACTTCACTTCAAAGATGCCGTCTTCAATTGTCAGGATCGAGACGTCAAATGTGCCGCCGCCCAGATCGAAGATGAGAACATTTCTCTCTGATCCAACCTAAAAATGTAGCATTTAATCGTAATTTGTAGATTGTGGATTTACTACATTTTTATTTTTTTTATTCAGACAAACTTTAGGGCTTTCTACACAACATCAAAAAACTCCAGCATACCTTTTTGTCCAGGCCATAGGCAATGGCAGCAGCGGTGGGCTCATTGATGATACGAAGGACATTAAGCCCAGAAATGGTCCCTGCATCTTTGGTGGCCTGGCGCTGAGAGTCGTTGAAGTAGGCAGGCACAGTCACTACGACACTTGTTACCATCTGGAAATTTTAATAAGACTATCAATGAGAACTGTGATGAGCAGGGTTTTTTTAGTCAATTTTAAACCAGGAGGTATCTAGGCTGTAAAAGTAAACATGACACAAGCAGTGAAGTCTGCTGTTGACATTTCTGTGTCTTGCTGGGAAAGAGAGACTTAAAATAAAAGATTATAAATCTTTTTGCTCAGAAGTACCTTGCCAAGGTATGCTTCTGCAATCTCCTTCATTTTAAGCAGCACCATGGAGGAGATCTCCTCTGGGTAAAACGTCTTGGCCTCACCCTTGTATTCCACCTTTACTTTGGGTCGTGAAGCATCATTGATCACTGTAAAGGGCCAATGTTTCATGTCTGACTGGACAACGCTGTCATCAAACCGGCGTCCAATGAGACGTTTGGCATCTGGGAAGCAATAAAGGATTAATACGCACAAATATCAAAGCTCATCTTCTATTCTTGAATTTTCTAGGGGGAAAAAAAGCATACCAAATATTGTGTTGTTTGGGTTCAAGGCCACTTGGTTCTTGGCTGCATCCCCAATCAGCCTCTCTGTGTCAGTGAATGCAACATAGCTGGGTGTAGTCCTGTTTCCCTGGTCATTGGCAATGATTTCCACTTTGCCATGCTGAAAAACTCCTACACAGGAGTAGGTAGTGCCCAGGTCAATACCAACTGCTGGTCCCTTGGACATGGTTCCTGAGAATAAGATCATTATTTATAGTTGTTAATCACAGACTGGCACTAAAGTGACAGTGTGGATATGTGGCAGATGAGTAACTTAAGCTCTAAGCACTGGTGGGGTGGGGATACCATGATGCACTCTTGTAGTATGGGGTAATGAGGCTATTATCAGAGTCTGAGCTGTTCAAACAAATGGTTTCAGTGAAAGTTAAGTCCACCACACCTGTTACTAGGCCTCCTCCTTTCTGAGAACTTGGTATTAAGTGCCTTTATTACATTAACAAGGAACGACAGGAAAGCATGGGCCTCTTCCAAGAATAAGGTATTTAGACACCTATAATCAAAATCAAAATTTTTATCTCTGTGTTTTTAGTGTGCAGACTGCTGTTGGTCTAACAAGAATGCGCCATCCAAAATCACCTCTAGTGGCCATTACAAGACACTAATATTCTATATTCTGTTTTATAATCTCAAAAATATAAACTACAAAAGGGATTCTCTATCAATACATTTCTGAGTGAAACTATGTGGAAAATGTTGGGAAAACAGCTAAATAGGAAAAGCCATGTTTACTGTTGCTACAGTAGCAGATTACCAACACACTGTAATGATACCCTAATCTTAAACCACATGGGAGGTCATTATAACAAACTTTTCATGCCAGTGGGTGGCTGGGTTCCTCCTGTGGGGCATGCTGCCAGTAGTGGTGCAGCAGAAATGTGGAGACTGGCAGTTTGATAAGAGCCAGGGCTTTATGGCTTGGGTTAGCAAAAAGTAGAGCTGATTGATATATAAATATATATATATATTTGGACTGTGGTTAACAGTGGGTTGATTTTAGCTATGCTTTATTACAGTCCGCATGAACATTCCTATATTGATAAAGATAATGACGGGTAGGTTTTAGCTTGCATTCTTAATTTGCAAAATATGACAACTTATACAGGTGCTTGCTTTGGATAATGCAAAGCAACTTTATTTGCAAATTGCACTGACTCTTGTTTATACTGATGTGCTTCGCTAACACTGTTTATGGACACTGCATTGCATTTGTTTTGGGAGTGATGATGGGAAAGAGTGACTGTGCAGCAGCAAGTACATGCCAGTCTATCGGCAGCAGTGCGAGTGGGCGTGCCCTTTCATATTTCAGAAGCCTGCGAACTTTCTGGATCTTTCTTCCCACTTTATGTAACTTTAACGCATATTAGAAACTTCATCCCGACCGTTTTGAGTAAGACGGAACATGCAGCAGCAGTAGCAGTTTATACCTGTTGTTTGTCATTTTAACTGTCAAGCATCTTATCGGTTAAGCTACACTTAACATGCATACTTAAGGATGTGTGGCAGTAAGATAAGCCTAATAACAAAACAACAGCAACAAAAAGCAACAACTAGCTTAGATGTTACCTTAAAACACTGCAGCCGTTAATGATGTTAACGTGACGCTAACCACTTGACGTCAGCATGCCACACGCTTCTCCTCTCTATACTCACCTCTGTTGTTTTCCTACTGTGGCGCAGGTTGCCTTTGCCCTGAGTGACTGGGTGTGACGGGTCCTGGTTCCCGCTATCAGTCACTAGTGTGTGTGTATGTGTGTGGGAGCGGCCGGACCTCCTCAATATCATTCCCACTCCGAACTCTCTAGAACACAGGAGGAGCGATGCTGGCCAATCCTCTCCCGTCAGTTTCAACTGCCTCGACCAGCGGTCCAATTAAAAATACCGTCAGCAGATTTCCAAAGCAGTTGCTATCAGGAAAATACAGAGAGTGAAAAAAAACAACAACTAAAGTTGAAGTTTCGTTTCTAGCAATTACTAGCAAACTCACTGAGGAGAATGATCCAGCAGTGCCAAACAGTTTCTGGATTATTCCACAGGTTCCCGCCTCAGGTACTCCTGAAGGAGTTATTTTGATTGAGTGAGTTACCTGATATGGCGACCTGGGCAAAAGTGACCTTGTAGGCAGCTTTTCCCTCTTTGTTCATTGTGGAAAATTTGCTAGATTTAAGCACACAAACTTGCTATCTGTAGTCTTTGTGTCATTATAAAATCTTTCGGCGTTACAAATATTTCTTGGATTCAGTTATACCTAATTCAGCCATTCACACCAACTGCTTAATTTCACTGCTTAATTTCACTGGTTGATTTTGCAGCATTTAACTTTTCAAAGCAAGCTTAATTTTTAGATCCTAAAAAACAGATCTGACCAGACCATTGCATTAAACTTGATTTAGACTTCTCAAGGAAAGCTGTCATTGACTCATGAGGAGGTACTCTTCAGGTTGTGTGGAAGGTTACAGCAAAGGGTTAAAAGGAGTTTCCAGTTACATCACAGGAAGCATAGTTTATTAGACATTAGGCAACAAGTGCACTTGTTGCTCAAAAAGCACACCAGTACTATAGCATTATATACACAAATTGTGAAATACTACCATTTTACCTCAGACGCACAACTAGGCACTGCTCTGTAGTGGTGCGCTACTGCGATCTGATACTAAGCGAATACTTGGCCAGTATTGCCAATACCAATACGGATACTTCTAACTTATAAAAGTAGCTTATGTAGAGAACAATGTGTCATGACTTATGAGATGAATCATCATCAGTTTTTTAGATTCTATAGACATTTTAATGACCACTAAATAACAACAATATTGACAATTGATCAATCCATCCACCTCTACTGCTCCAGATGAATAGGCCCTCTGAAGTTATTTCTGCCTCCTCAGATGTGGTCCCCACTCTGCCACCAAGAGTTCAAACTACCCCACTGGCATACTGATATATGTATGAAATCTGCTGGGATACAGCTTCAACTCCTGGATGAAACAATGAATTTCCCCTGCTGCTGCATTCTCTTTTTCTTAATTTTCCTGTTTAGAAACATCAATACCTGCTCATCATCACTCAATGTCAACTTTTGGGGGACAAATTTGTGTATATATGCTACATGACAAGGTCAACATTTCTTTCCCCTCTCATAACCACAGACATCGAACATGCAACACAATGCAACCTATACATACACCAGTACAATTACACAATACAGTAATACGATTATGCTTGCAGCTCATAATGTTTATTATATATATATACATTTAGAATCAGAACATTACATAAACCTGAAGGAGTCAAATACATTTTAAAAATCTTTTGGCGTCTTTTTGGCACTGTATTTAAAGTTTTAATTGGTTTTGCACCTGCTGCCACAGGATCATTAAAGTCTGCTTCCCAATCATTCTAGACCTGCAGCCCAAGCTTATTTCAAAAGGGGCATCTTTGCTGACCTTGCACCAAGATTCTGGAATGATTTCCCAAGTGACCTCAGAAATACATCAACCTTGACTGTCTTTTTTTCCAAGCTTTTGAAAGCATTTGTTTTAGGAGTCTAGGCTGTGGTTGTGGTATTTTATGTAAATAGTATGCATGTGCATAGCAAGAATTTTTAATAATTAAAATATAATAGTTCCTAAAGTCCAGCTGCCACATAGTTCAGTTTCAATGTCCATAAGTGACAGGTGCCCCTTAAAATGTTGTCCTTAATTATTTTCCTGTCATCTTGAACATTTCAAGAGGACCATTCTCCTTGTTTTAGTTTAGTTTTACTTAACTAGAATAAGTTTGGTCTCAGTGCTGGAGTCCTTATCTGAACAGGAGGAGTGCACAGCTTATCAGAGGGCCTTATTGTCTCCAGGGTCCTGGGCATGTGTCCACTTTGCCCACATAACAACACAGTGTCCTGTATCTAGTTTATATAAGCCAGTTACATAAGCCAAAAATATGTGGCTCGTTAATGGATGAGATTGTCACAGAAACCTGAACTTGATTACCTGATAGAAGAGCAATTAGCAATAGTTAAGAATAGTTAACGTCTTGCATGAGCTCTTAAAAACAAAAACAAAATAACAAACCCTTCAAAGTATTGCATGTATTTAAGAGGGAGTTAGGAAGTTGAATTAAAGTAAAATACAAAGCACTAATAAACTACAATAATACTACTCATATCTGGTCTTCAGATCTGGTCACCCTACTGCAATGTTGGATTCAGCAAAAGAGCTGTCACTCAGTTCCACAGGCAGTTTTTCCACTTGACTTACACTCACACTATTAAATCCCCCGTTGCCCAAAAAGCCTTTTCCTAATAAACCACAATGAGAAACTCTGTCAGTAAAGTGCACACAGGACACCTTTGGCTTAAATGTTTTTATTCTGAGTCTGTGAGCTGAGCAGAAAATCCCTGTGGATACTATGACCCAAGACCAGATGGTCTTAAAACACAGCAGAAAACATAGAAACTAGAAGAAGTTCTGAGGTGATGTGTCATTTCATATTCAAGTTTTTCAAAGTTCTCATTAAAGGTAACCGTTTTTAAGTTTGTTAAGGGGGAGGTATTTATTTTTACACACAAATTTTGAAGTAGGTGACATCAAGTTAGTACTATTTAATCATTTGATTAAAAACCATCATAAAACTAAGTATTTTAAAACTATATTCACCTGGTTAGAGTTTACAAATTATACATTTGCATAGAAAACATATGGTGACTTTACATTATCTTCCAGCTCTTAACAGTATATACAGTCATGGTAAGAAAAAGAAAAAAAACAAGCACACCCATTCTCATTCATTTCTGAGGTTTTGAATTGAACATGCCAGGTTCTGGTTCAGTGACATGTCTGAAAATGAGGTAAAAACAAAACACGACATATAACATCATGTCATTCATTTATTTAACAAACCCTAATCCAAAATGCACAAGTAGTGTGTATAGAACCACCATCAGCCAGAATAATAACCAAACTACATTCTGATTTGTTGGTGTTCCAACCGACCAGACACAGTGGTGGGTAAGAAGGAGAGGAAGACCACAATTGTGATAAATTCCCAGCTGATAGCAATGTGAAGATGTTTTCTTTTTCAGACATTCTGTTGTAGATTTGGTCTGTGATTCAATTTCATTCAAGCTTTAGCTGTCGGACACATGGTCTCACCTTTGACTCTAGAATAATTTTCATTTGTTTTGAAAGTTTTTCATTTATGAATAATGTCTCTCACTGTAAAATTACCTTATAACTCTTCCTATACTGATGGAAAGCAACAGTTATCAACTAAGATCATTGCTGATGTCTTTCCTCATTGACATTGAGTCAACACACAACTGAATGCTTTAGTCCAAAGAAGTGCCAAAACACCTGCTTTTATAGAGGTGGTCGTACTTGCACATGCTCAATTAATCAAGTACATGTGATTCGCAGCATCTAGCTGCTACTTATTGTCTTAATTCGACTCTCTTAATGGAAGCAGAAAGAGTGTCCTTGTAGTTTTCCACTCACTGCTTCTGCATTTTGATTTATTTTCTGTTAAAAAAATAATGACAGTATAATATGGCATTTTGAATGTTAATCTGAGGTTGTATTTAACTAATTAACTAATGATAAAGACCAGGTGCTCTAAATGCTAATATTACATTTTGTTTTTCTTCTGGAAGAAGTTTATTTTTGTTTGTTTTTTAACATTGTAGTATGCTGTGGTACGATTAGTAAGTACGATTAGTAAGTAAATATCAGAAAGTGAAAGAATGTTACTCTTTGCAGTCTGTGAAGTACAGACTGAACCAGAAAGCATTCGCTTAACCACGCCTCTATGTGCTATTGCTAAATAAGTATTAAGGACATAGCTGGAGGCTTCCTCTAAAGTACACAACCTGAACCAACACCCAAAATTTATGTGAGAACAGACACTGAGATCAGGGTGTAGTTCTTAAAAATGCACAAGTGGGTCACAGATAATCAAGCTTTATAAAAAATAATGGTAAAAAAAATCCTGGGGTTGGTTTACCAGTACAGTATGAGGTAGTGCTGTGCTCTGATATGACCTTTTAAACAAAAAAAGGACACCTCCTGTGTTACAAAAATGTTATGATACTGCTCAGGTGTTGCATATATTCATGGCTTTGCAATAAAGCAGGGAGTAACTGCAGTCAGTAGGTGTGGTACTAAACGATTCAATGCTTTTAGATTAATTTTACCCTATAAAGTTACAATTATAAAGAAAATATAGAAACTGTGAAACTGTCATTAAAAATAGAAGTAATCAATTTATTTGCATTTTGAAAATCATGTAAATCATGTCAAATCAGACACATAATAAAATATATTAAAAAAATTTCATTTCTATATTTATACAATATAACCTCGAGGATGTATGTCATTGACTGTTTAGGGCACAGCCTGCAACAAGCTACACAAAATTTATGCCTGTAACAAAGTGTATCCGTATGCTTGCATCAGTATCACAAGCATGGGATATAGAAGCTATACAAAAATAAGGTAATGTTACATATATATTTTACTTATATTTTCTATAACATAATTCAAGGTATGCACTGTTAGGGACAGTATACAATTCTTTGGGACAAGGTTAACAACTTCACACATAACACTGACAAAAAGAAAAATGATTATATTTCAGTGATCTGCATAGACATATTTTTAATTCAAAGTCCATGTGTTAAAAAGACATTCTAAGTAATTATAAGCATTACATTTAATTTATTAATTAATTAATTTATTTTTTACCATAAATCTGAATGTTAAATAACAATTAGTGTGGACCCAGTGGACAAAAATACCTTGCTTGTTCCATTAAAGCAAAAACAAGCATGAAAATCATGACAAATGTAGCGTTTTGTATTAGAGGAAATGGAAATGTGTTACAGCCCAAGTTGAAGTATAAATGCATTCTTATATAAAGTAAACACATTTTACAACAATTTAAATGTGATTATTGCAACCAAAGCCTGTGTGAACTTCATCACTGGGATCAACTTTATCAAGACCAGCTCATTTAAATTGGTTTTATTTGCCTTAAAATGCAATTGTGTGACACCGGTAAACCCAGTTTTACCATCTGATAGTGGCTGACCCATTTAAGAAGACAATATGAAATGAAAGTAAATCAACTTTGACTTAGATTTTTAGAAATCTGTCAAGTTCCCAACAGCTAACACATAGTTTAAGCTGAAAGGTAAAGTGTGGACCAACAAGCGGACCATCAGTGAACATCCCAGGCTCTGATTGACCAGGTAATACTAGTAAATGTATGTACTACCCTGTCATATATGGATCCTACTGATCTGACCTGACTCACTACTCCTAAAATACTGTTCAGAATTTAATCTAACATACAATCAGTGATCACCTAAAGGGTCTTCATCCAAACTGCGCTTAAAGTCTGATGATCTGCATACTTGCACTGCTACTGATGCGTCCATGATAAGCTAGGTGTAGAATCTATGCGTCACACCTAAACGCACTATATGTGTCTTTGTTTGTTTTTCCCATAAAGCATGTATCCTCAGGTTACTAATTGCCAGGGATCCCTTGGCTGTGCTTCCGAAAATATTGTTTGCTCATTTTCAGTGTGTTCCTTTGTTGTATTTTTTTTTTTTTTAGTTTTTAGAGAATCAGATACAGATTAAGATTTGTTTCATAATCAAGTATCACAGCAATCATACTTTTATTACTGAAACTGAGCCCGTTTTACAGAAACAACTTGAGTGTCACAGACTTACAGACAATCGCACTCTTTTAGAACAACCTATTTTTGAGGACAGTTCCTATTGCAAATCTGCCACAGGCCTGAACCAGGTTAATAGTTTTTCCCAAGGGGTCCAGGTTTTCACCTAGCAATGCCTTGAGTAACACTGATGGTGTTGCTTGCAGACAAATGCTTTTTTTTTTTTTACAACAAAGAAGAGATTATAACCGGCATTTGACATTAGATCCCTGTAAAGTAATCTTTCTCAGGTTGTCCCTTCATGTTGTATTATGGTGGTGTTCTTTGGGGACTCGGGAGTCCCTTTCGTGTCTTGATGCTTCACAAAAGACCTTGGTTTTCCTCTGAGATAGGTGTGTCTTTAAGTTAGAGACTGTACACAACAGTGCTGAACGTTCTATTTTCAGTTTAGCGCCTGAGGCCAAAACAAAAAACGACCCATTACAAAACTCTGACGACAGTTACTTCTGTTTTTATCACATTATAAGATCTCCACGAACTTGTGATCAAATCACTGATCGTGGCTTTTCAGACACCTTTGAAAACAGAATGTTATTTGTTTGTATATGTTTCCTAGGAAACACGTACTCCGCTTATACCCAAGACAGCAATTAAGTGTTTTTCAAATCCATAAATGTATTAATTTAAAATAGATCATATATGTTACGTTATGTTAAACAGCACAGTTTAATGAGTCTTTATACAACATGTTGACACTCCTACCAAATCCTATAGTGCAGTTTGTTTTTTGGCTATGAAACTAAATATGATGTTTCACTTCAGATTAAAAAAAAGATGAAATTAATAAAATAACCAAATTAATATAACAAGAACACAAGGTGATACCATAGGTGATACTATAATTCCTTGGCATAAATGTCAACATTTTAATAAAGAAAGTGTATCGGATGATTTTAATTAATAGACTAACTTTATTATGTGGAACTTAAATTAAAGGGCAACATAATATGCAATAGTGCCACTGCTAATGAAGTAAAAGTCTGGCATTATTGTGCCTGAAGATGCAGTATTCCATTTGTTATTGTTGTCAAAATAAGCCAGAGCTCAATGTTCAATTCTACACAATCCTAAAAATACTTTGATGATATTTTCTTCAAGATCAAAATGTATTTTAAAAGAAGAAACCAAAATGATTTGAAAAAAAGAAGATATTCATGTTCAAGGCTCAGTGTTCAGGTTACACTATTGTCTTCCATCACCCGCCCCTGTGGGGACAACGGTATAAATAGGATCTGGAATCTGGAAGCTGAGAGGAAGAAGACCCCAGATGAAGGCTTATCGGTGAGTCTCACAATTAAAAAAAAAAAAAAAAATCTATTTATGAAAATTATTCAAATTAATGTGTCTGCATCAGGAAAAATATTTTTATGTATTAGCAGAGAAAAATATTAATTGTAAAAGTTAAACCTGAGAAATATTGAGTGTATTGTGAGTATTTTGAGATGTTTTTGTACTGAGACAGCATGATGAATGTGTCTATGCAGAATACAATTACTTTTTTAATCATCTCAACTATGAATGTGCTATCAATTTGATGTTAATGAACTTGACTGAAAATTTATTCTGTTTTTCCTCTCAAGTGGCTGCTTACTGTGTGTTGTACAATAGCCTTAAGAAACTAATACCTCTGTAAGCTTTGCCCTGGAGGGAGGTTACCCCGTTGTTTTTGACACAGAAAAGAAATCTGTCCATTTTTGAAGAGTTTTTTTTTTTCTTCCCAAAAACACTTTTTGTTAAAAGAAAATGGTGAATGCCTTATTCTCATTGTTTTGGTGTTTTCTCACAGGTCCACACTGAGAACAATGAAGCTGCTCCTTCTTCTATTCCAGCTTGGCCTAATTTTGAGGGCTGATGCTCAGACACCAGATGCTTGTGCTTTAAGTCCTACAAACAGAGCTCCAGGTTTGTATCATCATTTTCTGCAGCATGTTCTCCAGTTTAAAAAAACTCTTAAACTTCCAGTAATTTGTTCTAAATATTTTTATTTTTCCTCTCCTAGAGAACTCTGACATATCCGTGACCTGCGGCACTGAGAATATGGACTTGAGCATCTACCTTTGCCCGATATACAATGCTTTTTACAACGAGTCCCTGATGGTCCTCAATAATCAGATCACCAATTCTAGATGTTATGGGACAGCTGACTTCATTGCCGTCCCACCAAGATTAAGATTCAGCTTTCCCATAAATACAACCTCTCTATCTTTCTGCAATAATAATTTTGAGGTAACCTATGCAATAGCTTTTTGCTGCAGATTTATAATACATTTTTAAAATATATTTATTGTACGCTGTCAAGCTAAAAACGACTTCTCTGTCAACAGATAACCACTCAAGTTGGGACTGGGCAGTTTTCTGACTTTTCAAATGTCCAGTTCGTCAACATCTCTGGCACTGTTACTTCTATAGACCCCGCTGCGGGCACGATCACCTACAGGCCCCAGATCCTGTATAAGTTCTCCTGCAAATACCCCATGCAATATCTGCTCAACAACACAAACTTGGCTGTGTGAGTATGTAATGCCACATGCAAAAGATATGTGCACAAATGTATCTGTTATATTAAAAGCATAAAAAATAATAATAAAAAGAAATAAAAGCATAATATGATTGTCTTTTTTTATCAACTACAGATCTGGTGTGACTCTGGCCATAAAAGACAACAATGGCACCTTTCTCAGCACACTGAGTATACAACTCTACAGAGTAAGACCCTTTAAAACTTTTGGAAGATTACCAAAAAACTTTTCAAACTCAGTTACTCAGTTACTTTTCTGTGGAACAGGATCAACAGTACCAACAGATCTTAACCATCCCAGAAACAGGACTTGACTTGAAGACGAAGATTTATGTTTCAGTGAAAGCCACCAATCTAACAAAGAAGTAAGCTTTAACTATTTACATTAGACTGGCTGCGTTAACAGAAAAGACCCATAAAAAAATCTCTGTCTGTCCCCAAAGGTTCAATGTGCTGCTGGACAGATGCTTTGCAACAACAAGTCCATATCCCACACAAAGCACCTCTTATGATCTGTTTGTGGGGTGAGTTATACAAATGTAACCACAATTCATCTAATCATTGACATACACTGAAACTCATTTCAAGCGAGCCCCTGAAACCTTCTCAAGTGCATGTATTTTGTTTCACTTTAGGTGTACACGGGATGCACAGACTGTGGTGGAACAAAACGGAGTGTCACATACTGCGACCTTCAACTTTGAGGCCTTCAGATTTGTGGAGCACAAAAATCGGACAGTTTCCGCTTTCTACCTGCACTGTGTCACCAGACTCTGTGAGACATCCACATGTAGCTCATTGCTGCCTGTGAGTGGAAGTGACTTGTTTTTACCAGACATCTTGAAAGAATTCATTTTTTTTGTATTACTAAGATAAATAAAATGTATTTTGTTTGTCTTTGTTTATTTTCGATAGAACTGTGGCACCCCCCGAATTAGGAGAAAGAGAGAGGTGGAGACCGTGTCGAGCAATGCTACAATCACCTCTCCCATCATAGTCGTGGGCAACCAGAAAACTGGTATGTGTTTAGAACAAATTGCAATAAAATATGTATTCTTGTGTTATTACCCTTTTATGCCGCTTAATAAAGATTATTTTTCACCTGATCAAATCTGCCAATACAGCTAGTGGATGAAAACAGAGAATTACATTAAATTACAATTAATAAATTAATATTTTTGCGCAATGTAAAAAAAAAATTGTGCTGTCAGCATTAATCTCATTAAAATGACGTTAACGCGGCAAATCTCCGTTAGCGAGTTAGCCCCGTGTCCGCGCTAACTCGCTAACGGAGATTTGCCGTGTTAATGCGGTTATGGCGTTAACGTCATTTTAACGAGATTAACGCTGACACAATTTTTTAAAAAATTATCAAAACTTAGTCTTTGATGGTAGATTTTGGTTACCCTGTCGAGTCTGAGCCAAGTTATTTCTCCTCTGTTTTCAGGTTTTATGCTAAGCTGCCTGCATAGCCTGAATGCACCTAGCATCAGTTTATGAGATTTCTAGTGTGTTTTCAGTTTTCTAGTGTGACTTTTTTCAGAAAAGCAACTAAGCAATTCTTTTTCAACAGCACAATAAGCTTGAAATCTATCCATTTCTGACCATGACTTTTGATTCACTTTTACAGGAGAAGATCAAAATTCTGACATATGACATTTCTCTGTTAGTGTGTACAAATTTATTCTGAAAGGGTTACTTATTCTGTCTGTAATAAGCAATGCTGACTCATTAGATATACAATGTTTTAATACCTTAATGCTTTTCTCTTTTCCTGTTCACAAAGGTGTGAATAATGGGGGCAGCTACAATGGGCCTCTGGTGGCTGTCATCATGTGTTTCGCCATATTTTCAGCACTGCCCTGACCGTTTACACTGGGATGTACATCGGGCGCAGAAAGAGAAAGTTCTAATATCTTCTGACTCAGAGTGGAGTCCTTTTACCGATCTCCCAAACTGCTAGTGCAGTATTTCATCATCTACAATGCATGGTCATTATACAGTAGATAATAAAACAGGTCATGGGGAACAATAGTAAGGAACAGTGCATGGTCTTTTTCATATTTCTATGTAGCTTTTCCATTTCACAAACATATTACATGGTGGTCGGTGGTTATCTAAGCATGCAACTTCAGTATAAATCATATAGTTTGTTAATGGGGAGATAAGGGCTCAGAATAATTTAAAATAACTGTGTATGGCAAATAAATGATTTGAACCAGGTTGTCAAGAGTCTTATTGATAAGGAATGATGGCACCTTGAAATCAATGACAATGAACTTTTAAATGATTTTTGAGTTGAGAATGGTGAAAAAAGTAGCTGCTCATGCTACATTGTTTGTTTTTTTCTTCTTTTTGCTGCCTGTTATTGCATAACAGACAGCAGAGGGAGCTAATATGTTGATGTTAAATAATAAATACTTGTTGACATTTATCAAGTTGCATATTTGTGTCGTCCTTATAGATCTAAACATCTTTCTATATCCCTGACTATTGTTATTATTATTATTATCTCCCAAATCGCTTCATTCACAATTTTAAGTGTGGATGAAGGATACTGAGTATGTTTCTGAGAGAGTCATTTAAAACGGCGTATATTCACAGACCAGCAACAGCAGATATTTTGATGCCTCAGAACAGCAGATACAAGTCTTGTGCACAAAATAAAAATAAAAGTAGAGACTTACTCCACCATTCATTTTGTTTTAACAGTCTTTTTGGGTTTCTGTCAACTCCAGAAACAAGTATATGGCATTGTAGCTGCTAAATGTTTGTTTATCAGGTAACTGTTGGCTTTGTGCAGCAAGCATAATGAGAGTTCTCTAGTTTAAAAACATTCTCAATCTTCCACCGACTTGATTGAAATCTTTTATTTTTCCTCTCCCAGAGAACTCAGATGTATCTGTGACCTGCGGGCCTGAGCACATAAACCTGAGCATCTACCTTTGCCCGATGTACAATGCTTTTTACAACGAGTCCTGGGTGGTCCTCAATAATCAGACAAATAATCCTAAATGTTATGGGACTGCTGACTTCACTGTTGACCCAACAAGATTAAGATTCAGCTTTCCAATAAATCAAATTCTCTCTCTTTCTGCGGTAATAATATTGAGGTAACCTATATAATAGCTTTTACTTCAGTTTTAATTTTTTAACAAATTTATTGAAAGCTGTCATGCTAAAACATATTTCTCCATCAACAGATAAGCAGTCATATTAGGAGTGGACAGTTTTCAGACTTCTCATATGTCTAGTACGTCACCGTCTTTGGCACTGTTACTTCTATAGACCGCGTTGCGGGCATGATCACCTACAGGCCCCAGATCCGGTACAATTTCTCCTGCACATACCGGATGAAATATCTGTTCAACAACACCAAACTGAGTGTGTGAGTATGCCATGTGACGCACAGAGTAATACCTGCAAACTTAATCTGTCATACTCTAAAATAATATGTTTATTTGGTTGAATGCAGATCTGGTGGGACTTCAAGTATAAAATCCAACGATGGTAGATTATTCAACATGCTGAGTATGCAGCTCTACAAAGTAATCTTTAAAATCTTTTAGAATTAACTAGAATATTTAAAAAAAATACTTTTAAAACTTCATTTTCTCCATTAATTTTCCCTGGAACAGGACAAACAGTACCAAGAGATCTTAACTATCCCAGAAACAGGACTTGAAGTGAAGACAAAGATTTATGTTGAAGTGAAAGCCATCAATCTAAAAGACAGGCAAGTTTTAAAATTTACATTAATAACTTTTTTTTTTAATTGTCTTTTTTTTTTTAAAAACTGTTTGTTCTCAAAGGTTCAATGTGCTGCTGGAATGATGCTTTGCAACAACAAGCCCAAATCCAATGCAAAGCGGCCATTATGGCCTGTTTGTGTGGTGAGTGAGATAAATGTAATATGTACCCATTTACACACTGACACATTTCAAGCTTTCTCAAGTACATGTTTATTATTTTACTAGGTATACACGGGATGTGCAAACTATGGTGGAGATCAATGGGGTGTCGCAAAAGGCGCTTTTCTCCTTTGAAGCCTTCAGATTGGTGGACAATGAGTATGAGACAGTTTCCACTTTCTATTTGCACTGTGCCACCAGACTCTGTGAGGTGTCTAAACGTCGCTCGTTACTGTCTGTAAGTTCACTTCATAGATTTTGATCTTTAAAATATTATGTCTTTAACTTTTGCTCAGTTCTGTGAACATTTCCATTACCTGTTTGAAGATGGTTTTGCAGTTTTTCATGTTTTTGACAGAAATTTGGATCTTCTGAGAGACTGTGCAAGAGAAAGGTCAACAAATACGTGTCAGAGAGCACAATAGTACCTTCACTTGCCATCCACGTGAGAAGCCAGAGGAGGAAAGCCGTGACGCTTGTGTTGAGTAGGTATGCTTTCGTACTCGGCAGTAAATAACAGCACAAACATAAAAGGAAACAAAGTGGAAGATAGACAGTATTATATTTTCTTGCTTGTTTGGTACTTATATATGCATTTACAATATTTTGGGGGTAAATTAACCCTCTGAAGGCTCAGTGGTGAGCATTCAGATTCATTCATTCAAGATTCACATTATGAATCCATTCCAAACAGTCAGAATTAAATTAAAAAATTGTCATTTTTTAGACCCATTAGGCTGCTGTATGTTTTCTTATCACATCCTTTTAATTCTAACGAATTCTAACAAATTTACACGATAACAGCAAGAATTCAAAGCTTTATAGCCACTCTGTTTCAAAACAGGCCAAAACCTCTGAATACACATTTTTGCTTCACTTCATAATTGTTCTGTTTTCTTAGTAATGCATTTTTTTAAAATGTATTTTTAGTTGTATAATTTTATAAATGCAAGAAAAACATTGTTAACACATTTATAATAGATTGTGTGCCTTGTATTGTTAGGCTCAAGCATGTTTTGAGGCTAATTTTCTTTCTCTTTTTTTGCAGTTTTGTTTTTGGCTCTTTTGATTTTAGATAGTGTTAGAGAGTCACTGATGATGACTCAGTCCCAAGAGGATTCACTCCACGTTTATTTTTCTTTTAAAAGCAAAATTAGCTTTAAAACGAACCAGTTAATTAACATTACTTGTGTCTTTCCTTTAGATTTTTCTGTAGATCTGCCAGCTGACTCAGTCTTTGATGGTAAGAATCTGTGTTGAATGTGATGTGTGAAGTTGTACAACTCATAAAATGGTCATGTAGGTTTAATTGAAATGGATGAATTCATTGTTGAGGACTTTTAGATCACGACAAACATCAAACTGAGCACAGAGCAGAAGATATTTTCTGAACCGTTATGAGCTTGTTCCATGGAAAGTGCTCTGATTGGACAATTTGATGCACTTCATTTAATTAACCAGAAATTTCTAACACAAATTTAGAAAAAATATAACCACTAAATCACTCTGGTCCAGTGTATTGAAACCAAAAAGAAAGGGAAAGGTCCAATTGCACAAGTTTATTTTAATATGTCATAAAATTGTACAAATTTTTTGTTACAATAGTACAAAAATCCAGGCATTCGTTTATAATGTTAAATGTTACATGTATGTTTATTCACATGTGAAAAAGTTATGTTTGAATACTATTAGACCCTTAACCCTACAGTGAGGGCTTTGTTTGCTCTGCTCTGCCCTGTCGGAGGCACTTTGCTGCTATTGTTTGGTCCACTTGGCGTCTTAAATGGAAGCGTTTAGTGTAAATCAGTACCATGCTGTTCTGAATCGTGACCTTTTCCTCAAATAAAACAAAGCTCATCTGATGGGAGTGGTTACCTCTAATGGTGACAATACCTCCATTCGTAGTGCACATATCAAATGATGGGAAATGCATGCGATGTCCTTTGTTACTGAATACCAATGCAATTTCACATCTATGGGAGGAATACGTTTTGAAAGAAAAGTGTTAAATTGCTTGCAAAGAATTATACCTAAGAATCAGTGTCACTGTGTATTAAAGCTGTATGACTAAACATCTTTTAAAAAGTCTTTTAAGCTTTATATTAGTGTCTTTTATTTGTTGCCGGCTTGTGTTTGCACATGTTCATATCTGCACCGTATATACATGTGTATCTGTATTTACGTGTATGTACAGTCTCTATTTACACATGTATCACCTTAGTTCAGTAACATTTTTTATGTGTTTTGTGGTAATAGCTCATTAGTTTAGCTGACCAAATCAGCTTCTTTAGACTCTGACCTCCTGCATCTGGAGCATTCGAGAAAATATCTAACTGCAAATCATCTTCAGCCAGTTTGCTTCACAGCTAAACTTGTAACGGTGATACATCATTACTTCCTGAATGTACCAGATGCTGGCCAATCAGCTTCTCCACCTTAACCAATCATAGGCGTATACTACAAAGCTAGTTGGACTTCTTTGCACTAGATCAACCTAAAACTACAGTGTTAGGTATCATCACAGTGGCATTGTCTCTTTGTTAACCTGAGCTTTCGGCTTCAGGGTCCGTGCGCATCCACATATTGTTTGATTCTTCCTCTGCATAAAATACAACAGTTGAAATAGAGCTCTAATGCAGGGTGTATAGGTGCATCCTTTATGTTTTAAACAGTGAAGCATAAACGAAATAAGACATAAAACCATGACAGGAAGTAGAAGACATGCTAACAAGTACTCAGTTTTTTTTTTAGGTTTTAAAGGTTTTTAGGTTTTGGTGTAGGAAAAGTTGGTTTGATATCCGATATCCTGACATTTTGATGTGAATATGATCAAAAGAAGCTCCACATACAAGTTCTCAGAAACACTGTTAAACTCCAATCACATTTGATATCACAAAATATAGTTGGGCTTGAAAAACTGTTTATTAGTTTATTTATTTGGCACAGCTTTAAAGACAACTCTCTCCTTATGTCTTGTCCTCAATTTGCATGTATGGTGAGAGGGATTTACAGGAACTGAAGATGTATGAACTGAGAAAAGAGGCGAGAGAAGTCTAGAAGTCATGCCTACATAGTCTTAGTTACTCTTTACCACCTCGGGCGCAGCCTTTTCTCTGAAAATTCACTCTTCGAACTGTATGTACCTGTAATGTTTTGCTTTGACAAAAGCCAACAAACCCCCCATGGGCCTCTTTCCCTTTAAATATGCAACATTTTTCAGTATAAAAATGCAAGTCCTGATGTTTTTTGTGTTTTTCCTCATACAGATTCTCCATCGTTGAAGCGCAAAAGGATCCCTGTAATGCTTGTAACTGTGTGCAGTGTCATCATAACTGTTTTGCTGTCCATTTGAAAAACAGTCATTCCATTATGTCCCCCAGTCATGAAGGAATATTGATTAAAAATATGTAATGCTGAATAAAAGAAATGTCAGTTTGGTCAGCCATTATTTAGGCTCAATATTTACTGCAGTTTGAAGATAATAGTTCATATTTTATGCGTTGAAAAAAAATATTTAGTGCAACTTTTTTAGCAGTTGGATTACATTGAATTCAATGTTAAATGTTCCATATTATAAACTGGGGTTGGAAAATAAGGAATATTATTTTAACTTTCTTGCTGTTAACAAAATGACAAAACAACAACAACAAAGGTTTACCTGCTGATGTGCATACTGCTCTGTACGCGTCTGTCCTGTATGTAGGTTTAGAATATTAACCCGTTTCAACATTTGCAGGTAATTTGTCAGAAACATCAAGAGAAGTTAAAGTTTATTGACGGTGGATCCAAAACAAAAGTTAATCTATGAACAAGTTAACCTGACATTTATTCAGCATGACAAAATGTAACTTTGTTGCCAAACCACTCAACTTGAGCTGAGCCTCTGAAATACTCCTTTCCATGTCCTTCCTGGTCACTTTAAATGAATATCTTGACATCATCCCAGCCTCCTGTCTTTTTTATCAGTGCCACCGTCTCCAGATCATACATCATATCTGTCCTTCTGTCACAAATCACTGCTGACGCTCATCTCCACCCACTCACCCAGTTCTGCTCCTTCACTGTTACACCTGCTTCTGTCGCGTTCCCGGGTCTGTTGACCCAGCGTTTTGAGTTTTAGTTTATTTGGATGTTATGTTTAAGTTCTTTAGGGTAGCTAAGTTCATTTGTTTATTAGTTTCTCTTTGTGTTTTCTACCCCTGTATTTAAGTTTCCCTCTCCCTGTTTCATGCTGCGTGTCTTATGTTGTCAAGTTTATATTGTCTTGTCCGCATCTCATGTTTCCTCTTTTATTTTGAAGGTCTGTGTCCTATGTCAGTGTAGTCAGCTTTGCTTCCTTTGTCTTGTTATGTCTAGTTATGACTAGTGTCAGCTGTTTCCCCATGTGTTTCCACTTCCCCTAATCACCCTTGTGTGTATTTAGTCTGTGTTTCTGTTCATTCTTTGTCAGGTTGTCTGTTGTTCACGCCTTGGTCTCCATGCCATGTTTCATGTCTAGATTTTTCATGTTGTTTGTTTAGTTCTCCCAGTTTAGGTTAATCTTAGTTTTATTTCAGTTTGCCTTGCCCTTTGTTTGTACCTTTTTTACCATCCTCATTAAACAGCTCGCTTTTTGTTAATTCAAGTTTTGTTCCACGTTCTATTTTGTCTGCATTTTGGGTCCTCTGCGTCACTCCATACAGTCTGCCTCTGCCAGACCATGACAGCTTCCCTCTTATCGATGCGTATACCCTCTCTCGCTTCAACTGACCTTTATTCCTCGTTTCTCCAGCGCATACCTACACCTCTGTAGGACTCCACATCACATAAGCTAATTCTCTACATTTAAAGCTACTTTTAAAATCCCTACTACCACCTCTATACACCAACCTTTCCTTCTCTCTCACTGCCTCCAAGCACCCGCCACCCCACTCCTCCTCCTTTGGTTTTGTCCAATAGTAGCATAGAGTTTACACAAAATACCTTCACTGACACAACCCTCCACATTTATCTGAGCCTGGGACCGGCAGTAGAAGTGCACTGGCTTGTTGTCATCTGTAACGGTTGTACAAAAACAGTTGAGATATTTCAGAGCTCAACAAAAAACACTAAGAAAAACCTGCTGTTAAATGTTGCATTTCTTATAATTTACTGAACAATTAAAAAAGACAGACTTGTTCAAATGATCTGTATTAAATGTCTTTTATTGCACTTGTGGTTAATATAATTAACACGGCACTTTAACAGTTCATCACACGTGAGATCTGTCTTTGGATTGAATTATATTTTTGAAAATACTGTCAATAATTGTTAGTCCAAGAAGCCATGTTTCTGAAGACTCAGCTAAGTAAACAAAGGCTATATTGGCACTTCCAGGTGATATAACATTGATAACTTGTAGTATATACTAAGTGTAAGTTCTTCCAAATAACAATACACATAAAAAATACCCAGTGTCTTATTCATGTTCGGCAAAAGACAAGGTGAAAGTGACGTTACTGTGTCGCATTAGAACAGAACAAACAACTTTAAGGTGCTGGAATTATAAAAATAATGTCGGCATTGGTCGATCCTCTTCTTAATTCTCATAGCTGTGTAAGAATATGAGTCTAAAAACAAAACTCACCCTCCAGAGGTTTCTCTAAGTGTTCATACCACCTTTATGCTGGGTGGCCTACAGGTTTCTGTAAAATTTCTGCCAAACTGATGACTCCAGTGTTTCACTCCGCTGCCTTTCATTTATTTTTAAACTTTGAAATGTAAAAGCAGTTTTACTTTATACTCGTCACAGTTTGAGATATTTATTTGAAAGCGGTTTTTGCAGAGTTCAGCATTCTCAGCGGGAGTACGGCTTCCACCCATTCATTCGGGGTAGCCATCATGCGCTCCCACAGCGCCACCTCATAAGGACTCGAGTCCATCCAGTCCACCACTGCTCCGTAACTTCTGCCTACAGAGAGAGAGCGAGACAAAAAAAAGCACCAAAAAAAAAAAAAAGTCATCGTTCCAGCATGAAACTTAAATTTCTTAGAATAATTATCTCTTATCTACATCATATAAAGCCTTTGTTTTCTTTCTACACACTTTGATCTAGAAACACTACTCACATTATGTCATTCTGTTTTTGAAAATTACATTCTGCACACTTTTATGTTTCGCAGACTATAAAGGCTGTGCATGCAACCAGCCAACAAGAATGATCAAAGCATTGAAGATTAAAGACATTTCACATATATATATATATATATACTAAAATGAGCAAGTCTTACTGCTTTCACTCATAATGTAAACATCAAAGCTCCAATAACTTCACAACAGAAGGCATGTTCAGTTTGTCGTTCAGTGCCACCTCAACTGGCAGCTGGAAACTTTGTCTATCCCATCTAACAGAGGTTGTCTTCATGATGTCTACACGACTGAAAGCACCGAGCTGATACCATGTGTCGCCAATCCAATATTTGCATTTGCAGTGCTTGAACAGGTGTACCTAATGAAGCGGCCGCTGAGTGTATCTCATCAGGTTGCGCATTTTCATAAGTACTTCTTCCATCAGTAGCCTACCTGTTCCAGTCCCCAGCCTCAGGCCCCCCAGCAGGTTGCTTGCGAGCCTGTCTCGGTCCCACACAGTGAGCTCCACGCATGCCTCTGTTAGATCAGCCTCTCTGATGCCATCATACACCATCGTGTGGTTAAACACCGGATCCACCGTCCTCCGCAGCACACGCGTCTTCTGGCGACTTTTCCTGCTCGTGTCTGGCAGGACGAAGCTTCAAATGAGCGGGCAGAAGAAAACATGTCGTGACTAATACAGAAGAACCCCTTAAATGACTAACTTGAGATGAATCAGCTGTGCATACCACTTTACATATGGGTCGATGGTAGCCCTGATTAGAGGCAGGTTCTTGCATTCTTTCACCCAAATGTGAATCTCTCCAGTGCTGCAACTGTCTTTAGCTACACCTTTAAAGAAAATGACATTACATTTTTATGACTCTGGTATTTCTACACAAGTATAAGACTGAACTTAAAAACTAAAACATACTGCAGTAAGGGAGGTTAATACATAACATTTTATTACTGGATTTAAATGATGCTTTTCTTTCCTGCTTTTATTTAACTGGTAATCTAGGTTGATTCTTGCACACACTTTGTACAGTGATAGTCAGCTATAGTGCTGTGAAAAAGTATTTACTGTGCACGATTTCTTTGGTTTGTTGCATATTTGTCATATTTGTTAAACGTTTCAGATCAAACACATTTTAAATATTAGACAAATATAACCCAAGGAAATACAAAATGCAGTTTTTACTCCTCTGCTGCAAAAGGCTGATGGGATATTGTCATCACCCTTCTGGGCGAGTTTACCAACCTACCTGGCAAAGTAATTACACCCCTAAATCTAATAACTAGTTCTGGCAGCAAGAACTGCAATCGAGCGTTTGTGATAACTGGTAATAAGCCTTTCATATCACTGTGGAGGAATTCAGGCTCGTTCGTCTTTGCAGAATTGTTTTAAGCAAGCCACAGTTGAAGGTTTTAAAGCATGAAAAAGCTTTTAAGGTCACACCAATCAGATTTAAGTCCAAACTTTGGCTAGGTCACTCAAAAGAAAGGGTTCCTTAAGAACTCCACCTTTATACTCATACATGATTAAAAGTTCAAAATAATTCTTATTTATCGTTCACATTACATGGTTTGTTTGTTTTTAGATGGGCAGGTGTCAACTTTCATCATTTTAAGAAAAAACAGAAGCACTGTGAAAAATATCTCCATCCAGATTAAAAACATCAAGCATTTGGTGATGTAGAAATCTTGGCCAATCAGAAGCCAAGCGGAAGGCCTGAGTTTTACATTTGAATCAAGAGTGAGGTTCAACTTCCTAAACATCAGGGGAAACACTGACATCCATATTCTATTCATGCAACTGCAGATATTAAAATCTTGCCTTTGTCTGCCACTGCAGGAAATCGCCTCACATGAAACAAATGATGTGTTGTGCAGTCTGATGTCAGAAAAGGAAAAAAGGCACATGCCTTTGACGTTATAGGACAAAATCTGTTTCCTTGCACAGAAGGAAATGCAGAGTATGAAAATCTTCAGCCAAAAAAAGTTTTTCAAAAGTCAAAATGCAAAGAAAAATACCCATGTATGTGAGGACAGGGTGTTACACAAGTCTTTTTTTAACACGTCTCCCTTTAACCCGACTTTCTTCTGATTGGCTCTATGTCAGAATAACAGAAGCTTTGACAAACAGGTGAGAGGCTGCTGTGCTCACTGTAAACAATACTGCTAATCTAATATAAAAAACAGAGGAGGATTACTTGCAGACCTTCGCTGTGGATGATCTGTGGCAGGAAACGTATGGCTAGTTTCATCTCTCCTCGGTCATTTGATGGCGCTAGCGTGGGCGTCGTCTAAGACACGGGAGACATTACATAAACACCCGAAAACTTCATCATGTGACATCTGATATAACCAACTCAAACAAGACTCTGGAAAATAAATGAGCGGACGGACCACATTCTCCAGATAAACCGCCGTTATGCGATGAGAAAACAATCTCGCAGATAAAGAAGCCTTTGTGCGTGTTTATCTTTTTTCTTACCCTGGCTTTCAGGGCTAAGTAGTTCATCTGGGTGTGGTCAAAGTCCCACTTAGACAGCTCCACGTCTACCTCGCCCAGGAAACTGTTCTTGCCAAACGTGTCATGATGCCAAACAGAAAGAATGAGTGTCTGGGTCCTGAGATACTCCATGCGAACTCGATACTGGGAGGATAGGAAAGAGCAGGGCGCTTTTATTTGCTGTCAGGCAAGATTTACGGTGTGGGAATATTTGTGTGTTGGTAAAATATCCACATATTCTTACTCTGAGGATCTCGTTAAAAGTCGGGTTTAACGTCTTCTTTTTTACCGATGTTTTCCTCTTTCCGAGATTAGCTTTATCGGGCGCCAGGTAGCTCTTGACATACCTTAAAAAGAAAAAGAAAGCACATCTTACAGAATATATGGAGGAAGTAGTCACAGTTAGTGGCCAAAAATGGGCTAAAATGAATAATAACTTATTCGTTTTTGTGTGATATGGTGACAGAATATAGTAGAAATGGATAAATACAATAAGTTATGAAAAAAAAAACAACTTTCTTATACTTCAAGTTTCTAGTGAAAGCTGAGGAAACATCATGAACCACATGCACTGCTGTTCTGACCTTGCCACTTTGCTATATTGCAGGTAAATGCTAGTGCTATAGTGGCTACAGCCATCTCTTATATACAGTCAATACTCTGTATATGCCCCTCATTATTATTTTACAGTGACTTAAAAGAAACCTGGAGTCCTTTTTTGGGGGGGACAGGTGAAAACATGATGCAGGAATATCACGTTTCCTTTCATTGGTTTATAATCTAGTATGGAAGTAGCACTCACGGATCTGAGCGGCCCCTTTTCGGGTCTACAGCAGCCAAGTCTCGGCACTCGGCCACAAAAATGTGAAACTCTCTGAGCCGCTGGACGTAGTTGATGGAGAACTGGATGCTTCCCTGGACCTCCACATTCGCAAAGTCTGCACTGTACATGGTCATCACACTTCCACTTAGCTGAAAGCATACGCAAACATGAAGATAAACATTGTTTATTATAAAACAAAGCAGAAGACGGTCTGATGCATGCATGTTTGAGCTTTTGGTTATTGAGTTTTATTGTGCAGCAGGTACAGACGGAGAAGGAATGTGTGAGGTACAAACAGTGACCAGAGTTCTTGTTAGTGCACTTTTCTATACTTTGACCTGATCAGTGCTACAAACCTTAGCGCTGGAAAGTTGCTGTGAACTGCACTAAGGTGTGGGGAGGATTCAAATTTCTTTTAGAGCTATCAGTTTTCTCCTTTAAAATCATCTCTATGGATAAGCTTAAAAAAAAAGCCCTACTTGACAAACCTCATATCTCACTCAGCATTTCAGTATTTGTTGCTCCAGGGCTCACTGGAGCTTCCTAAGGCCTGAGAAGTGGTAAAATCACAACAAAATTTAAATTTACGCTTGATTAAAAGTGTTCACTAATCAAGATTTGGCCGAAGACCAACTTTGTTTAGCTAATGCACATCTGCTCACGTCTGGTTAGCCTCCCACTGTTCAGCTGAGGTGCAGTGCACAGATGCTTGGCAGCTCTGGGATCTTTCTGATTCTGGCTGTCATCCCGACATGGGTGCAGTGGTGGTAGAAACATTTATTTATGTCAGTATCAATACAACTGGAGATATTCTACTTCACATAATATTCAAAGTATAAGAAAACTGATGATTAATGCTCATATTAAACAAAGTTTACAAAAGAATGAGGTCAGTGTATCACTGTAGGCCACGACATGTTGGCGGCTGTGCCAGCAATAGCATGAATGCTAAGTGGAATGCAGCCTTCAGGACACCTGTATTGTTAATTTAAAGCTTTTGTTGTGTAAAAAGGTTTCTCTAGTTCAGCTTAAAGCCAAGAAGCAGCGCAGTTACAGTGAGAGATAAGTGAATGGGAAAAATGCACATGCAAAGCGATGCATTCTGCTGTGTATAAACATACAGAAGACACAGACGGCCTGCCAGAAGAGATGGTGAGGTTAGACATTGAGCTGCCCATTATTAGTCTCTCTCGGGGGTAACTGTCCTCGCAGGTGGAGTCAGTGGTTTCGCCAGGATCCTACAACACAGACAGCAAACAAAGCTCTGTGCTCGAAGATGCAGTGCAGGCTTTTTTCTACAGGACTAAAAGATGCAAGAAGTCATTTTACCTCCTTCTGTAAGAATGAAGGAACTGATTTGCTCATCTTCTTCAGGTGGTCTGGATCCGAAAATAAGGCCGAGGAGGGTGATGCGATAACAGAAGCTAGAGCGTGGTTAGTTGGGAAGCAGAAGATTAAAATACTGATTAAATTTCCGTTATGATCGCAAGAAAATGTATATCCTCCGGAGACCCAGCCTAATTATGCATGTCCTCTGTAGTAGACACAAAAATCAGAGAAAAAGTTAAACTGAGAGATACTTTTTTCCCTTGGTTCTCAGAAGGATAAAATAAGATAAGTATTTGTCTTATCATGTCTCGCATAAAGTTCCTAATGTTGTAAATCTGCTCAACATTTGGCAATAAAATCCTTTCTGAAAGGAAAAAGGCAGTTTCTACCATCGTTAACGCGCCTGAGGTCAGAAGTTGAGTCCTGTCTTCTTTCTTGTCCTTGGAGAAACAGAATTAAGAATCAGTCATCTCAAATTGTGTCTACAAATGGAAGATTCGGGCTTTAGCATTGAGAACGTGCTCACGTGGTGATAATGATGCGGTGATATCCTCCATACTTTTAGCCAGATTTTTGGGCCGTGCTTCTGCTCGCCGCAGTGCTTTCCTTACAGGATTTTGGTCACCGTCATCATTTTCACCTGCAACCAGCGGAAAACGCTCTGATTAACTGATTAATGGTCTTGAAAGCTGAGAAAGCACCATGAAGCAAATTAAGGGCACTGATTAATGGCTGTCGTCTGGATCCTGGATGCGTGGAGGAAACTTTTAGACTTGACAAAAGGTATAAATAAGGTTTATCTATTCTTATTTGAATGATAAATAGTCTGAAATATTTTTAAACTGTTCTAGGAAAAAAAACCCAGAAGCATGTGAAAAATGGCAATCACAGTATCCCACTACAGTGTTTTTCGGTTAACGGCATTGCAATGCAAAGACAAGAGGCTAATCTGCTAATCTTTGACAGCTGATTATGAAACAGCTTTTGATCAGCTGATTATTGCAGCTCCATTTACTTTGAATCCACAAATGAAAATCGAAGTATTTGAAGTTTGAGGTTTACAATGAGGTAATAATGAAAATACAAAAGAAAAGAAATTAACCTTTAAACAATTCAAGATCTGAGGTTTGAAGAATATATATATAGCACTATAAAACTACTGTTGGTGAAATATTGTTTTGTTTTTGCTTTTTAATTAAGCTACCCAGCCCACAAATTAAACACAGACAGCTGACTGCAGGTACACAGTCTGTTTACTGAGATTTGCTGTTGCCAACACAGATAACCCGACACGGACACAATGTCAAGGACACAGCTGGATCCAAGCCATGATGACAAACTGTATCGGAGTGTACACACAGGAGTACGACCTACACAAAACAGCTGTTGAAAAAAATTAGATTGATATTTGCGATGAATGGGAGGGATGCTCGTTTATTTATTTTCTGGTTTATTTTATGCAAACTAATTCATTTCAATTTCTTTAAATGTTTCCAGCAACCCACTGGTACTATTTGCAGATGTCACCCATAGGTTGCTACAGATCACCTGACGCGAGGATAATCCATCTTCAAACAATCCCGGGCCACCTTGGATTTACTGTAATTTACATGAGCACACCTGGTCTGCGATGCGTCTCTCTGAAGTAGGGACTGCTGGTTGTATTCTACTTATAGACAGTCTCTGTCTGGGCTATTCAAATGACCCATTTCAAAAGGTAACGATATCACAAGGTCATAGCAGTTGCAGTGCACTGTTCAACCACTTTTCTCAAGCATAACTGTAGCTGAAGGAAAAAAAACTTTATGACGACATGTATAAAACCATTTTAGAGAGAAGTTCTTGCTTTGAGTTGCAGTAGAAAGTAAAACATCAGATTGAAAACTGGTGCTTACGATTTGAACTGTTTCTCGAGTTGGACCAGGTTTCTGACGTGCTGCTCACAGAGGACTCCTGGCCAGTGTCTGAGCTGCTGTAGTTTGCCCACAGGGGGCGTTGACTCATCTTGTTGACCTTCCTGCTGTATCGCTCCTCAGAGCTAACCGGTGTGCTGGCCCTCACCGGCCCAGTCAGATCCAGTTCATACCCAGATTTGCCCTCTGACCCCTCGTCCTTCACGGCCGGAGCGAGTGAGGTGTGGACGCTGGTCTTATCCGTCATCCCCAGGTAGTGCCGGTAGTCTCTAGGAACAAAGGCGCGTGCTCGTGGAGTCAGAGCCTCCGTTTCCTCTGATCGTCTCGGCACTATAGCTTTCTCAGGGTTCTGCCTTTGCTTTCTGCTCTGAGAGTGAACAGGGCTGACATCCATTTTCAGTTTGCTTTGATCTTTTTCATCGGGAATGCTCAAAGCGAACATGCTGGTGGCGCGGCGCATAGAATTACCCCGACTGCTCGAACAACCAAAGCTGTCTTTTCTGCTCTTAGGAATACGACTCTCTTTTCCTGAGCTGTTTTGTGGTTTTGAAGTTTTCTCCTCTCTGCTGGAATCTTTTGAGCTCTTTCTGGACAATCTTTGTTGGCCTGACTCAGTTGAGTTATAATTAGGTGGGTTGTTTTTGCCATCACCCAGTGCTCTGGACCCAGAGCCCGTCTGTCTGTCATGTGGCGACTTTGATCGATTCAGAGGAGGTGGAGATGATTTCATCACGGCTGGTCTTGTTTTCTCGACAGCAGAGGATAGTCTGTAAATCTCTGGATCAACAACCTTTACGTCCTGAGACGACAGCTGGGCACTTATTCCCTCTTTCCTTTTGGGGCTTTTGGGTTTGTCAAAGGAAAATGATCCCTTGGAGTCTGATGTGGCCTCATCCCAGAACTCGCGTAGAGTGTTAAACTGGGCCCGGCTTGTGCCGAGGCTCGGAGACAGCTTGTCTATTCTCTGATTCAGCGGCATAATAGAAAAATTTTGATGATTTTTGTCATAGTTTTCATCGTCACTACCTGACTCATTGCCAATTGACCTCAGGTCATATTCTGATTTTGTGAATCTTTTATTCAGTTTCGCCTGATTTGCTCCACGAGCCACCTTACCATCTCCGAAAGCTCTAGGTTTGCCGGTATAAAACATGGGCTTGTTCCTCTCCTGCTCCCAGAAGGATTTGAGCTGCTTTATTCGCTCTGCAGTGCTTTCTTGGTTTTGCAACGCCTGCCTATTTAGATGAGGACTGTTAGTCCTGTCTTTATTGGATGACTCCTCTTTTCTTTTTGGAGACATGCTCGAATGAATGCTTTTATCCTCACCTGAACCTCTTTGAATTTGTGCTTTTGTGGTGATCTGCACATCATTCCCAGGTTGCTTATAGTCCATGTACACATTGTTTCTGGTTAAACAGAGCTTCTCAGAATCCAGGCTGGCCCTTGTTAGAAGGTCTGTATCCAGCTGAGACACAGGGAGACTTTTTGAGAGCTCTTCTGGCAGCAGGACTTCTCTTGGTTCAGAAAAGCTGTCAGGTTTGATTAAAGAGATGCTCTCAGACTCTGGACTGATGGCCGTCCTTGCCGGTGCTCTTGTTGTGCAAAAAACCTCAGCATCTGAACCTCTTCTCTCACTGGACAGCAACATCAAATAATCTGACTTATATGTTGAATCATCATTACCCTCTTGGGGCAAATTAATCACCAGATTGTCTGCTTGCTGGTGGTTATTTAAATGAGCACTCTCTCCTACATCTGTAGTGATTAGCAGCTGCTCTTCTCTTTCATCACTTGGATTTGAAGCGTATTTATCATAAATCTCATTCCCGCTGTATATTCCAGGAACCAACGCCATATCAGAACTTTTCTCTGTCGTCAGCTGAGCGGATTTTTGACCTTTGTCGCCAGACGAGACCGACTTCCCAATGAGTATTTTAGGGCCTGTATTGCTTTTCTCCCAGAACGACTTCAGATAAGATATTTTAGGTGGTTGGCTTTCATCGGCATCGTCTTTCACATCTTGTGAATGCATTCTCTCTCTGGTCCCCGTCTTCACCTCCTCTTGTGATTCAATCACTTCCTTGCTGCCTCTTCTGTCAGCGGCTCTGAGCTCTTTGTCATTGTTGATCTGTCTTTGCAAATGATTCCTCTTTGTTTCAAGCGTTTCCTTTTTCCTGTCACTTATCATATCCACAGCATCTTTCGACAATAAATCCTCAGCTCTTAATCTACTAACTTCCACATGTTTGTCAGGGCTCTTTGTAACCACTGGATCGTCTGAATTTAGCCAATCGCTGCTGTCCGTGCTGCGGCTGAACCACTCCAGCACCTTTGCAATGGATTCCTCATCCTCACCAGTGGGACTGGTGGCCTGAGTGGATAGCTTAAACACATTTGCATGATTTGACCTCTGGGTTTGCTGATGAGACTTATCAACGAAGTTGAGATCATAGGATACAGGGAGATCTGGATCTAAAAAGCAACGTGGGGAAATAGAATTAGATACTTGGCTCTACTTCAATAAGCGGCGGGATTACAACATCAATTTAATGAATAAATAAAACAGTATTAGTGTACAAGGTGTGACCAAAGAGCGCTACAACCCACTGAGGAAAAAGCATTTCTGACTTCAATTTCAGCTCTCTGCCCTTCAAGGTCTTCTCCTTGTTCACCTCTGGACTTATTCCAGCACTCCTGTGTTTTTAAAGTCACTCTACAGAAGTCAAGTTCTAATCACTTGTCACTGTGATGCTTGCTGGATCTCCTGAAGTTTTGACACATTAAGTTAAGTTTAAAGGCCCCCAAAGGTTCTGACCTTCAAATTTCTCATCTTTAAGTTGGTGGGAGCCGAATTTGTCTCTTTCTTTTATGTGTTATAAGCCGGTGCAATGTTCTCCTTCGGCTGCCCTGGTAAATTACAGGAGAGTTCAACATTGACTCACTAAATTCACAGCACACAGTAGAGAAAATGTGAAAAACAAAGCAAAACACTGACTCTCTCTCAGATAAGCTCCTAATTTGATGTGTCGCCTTCAAGTTTAGACTCGCCTTCACCGGTGATGATCGCCGGCATGAATGTCGGGTCACCTTAAACCTGAATTTGAGGTTAAATTTCTGGTGAAATCACAGATGTGTGAGTGCATGAGGAGTGCTTGCGTACTGTAGGAGTGCTGGAAGCTTGCAGAGGCGGAAAATAAGATGACCCTGAAGGGGAAATGGACCTCATATAGCAGTATAACTTTGCGGTGTTGCTATATTGATGGCAGTGTGATTTCATATTTAGTCTAAAGTAAAACATTTTAACAACATTTTAAGAGCGTGATAAAACTTGCTGACCTTAGCAAACCCTCGATTTTTCATTCAGGCGATCGCCCCTTTTAATTGTGTCTTATATTTGTTTTATTGCCCAATACATTCAGATAATCTTATTTTCCTAATTATGGTTTAGAGCTCATTCTTGAATCTTAGTACTTAAATATTAAAATGGTGAATATTGTGTTTATTATACTTGCTACAAATCAGTATGTTAGATAGTCGTCCACAGTGGAGTTAAATTGGATTTGCTGGAATTACGATATATTATCTTCTGTTAAATTTTTGGACATTGGCTGAAGTGGGGAAAAAAAAAAAAAAAAAGATTAATCGTCTGTCTGTAGCAGACAAACAGAGGAGAATACCAGAATGGAAGATACACTCGGGGTCACAAGATAAATAAAAGATGAAGAATGAAAAAACAATATTTCCCCCCAAAAAATGTCAGTTTTTCAGACTTTTCTCTGATTTTATTCATTTTTTTAAACTTTCACCTCTTTTCATCTCCTCCAATCCTTGAAAGAGGAATACATGCCTGAAAGCCCTGCCCTGTCGTACCTTGTTACTGAACTTACCCACAATGTTTTGGGGCAAACTCAGCTCCTCCTGCCTCATCGCTGGCCCCACACGGCTGTTGTTTTCTTTGTCCTGAATGTTGGTGGTAGGCAGCGTGACAAAATTCAAAGGTGGAAGCTCTCTTTGAGGTTGGTCATCTCGTTTTTCACTCCTCTGCGATGGTCCCGTCTCAGTGGACGCATCACTTCTTGTGTATCTGGACACTCTGAAAATATACAGGTTGTGAGTTACAGTGGAAGGATGCAAACGTTTAATTACAGGTTCCCAGTATAAGTTTCCCACTGACCTGTCTCTTGTTATAGAAGCTGGGTTTCTCTGTCTTTCCAGACTTGAATTGGAGGAAACCTGAGAGTTGTCACACAGTGACTGCAAGGAGTTTTCATCTGCAGATGTGGATGACCGGGCTACCTGATTAGACACTGCACTTCTTTGAGGCATTTCATTTTGGCTCTTCAGGCCAGACTGATTAGAGCTCCCGCTGGATCCCCGCTGCAGCCTCCATCGTGGTGTAGGAATAATCCCCGCTGACCCCGGCTGAGCATCCAACCCCAGACCATTGCTTTCAGACGGACTGAGAGGACGTCTGGAGAGAAAGGTCCTCTTCTTTGGCACTGGCCTGAAACCTACAGAGGAGCCCTCTGATGTCTGATTGGCCTCACCTGCTGGGTGATTCTTCAGTGGAGAGACGGGCTCTGAGGACAGAAAAGATAAGAGGCTCACTGCGGGATACCCTCAGATAGCCCCGCAAAGATCTGTATGTTCAAATTTCAGTTCAGACCTGTCTCCAGTGACTCCTGGTCTCGACTGGCTGACAGGTAATGATTATTTTCAGGAGGCTCAACAACAACAAGGGAAGCACGGTTAAAAGGGTTATGCCTCGGCTTGAAGACAGAAAAGAATGAAATGCGCCGTTAACTCTACAACAGGAAAAAAGAAAAGGAAAAAAGAAAGTCCAGCCTGTTTTTCAACACGTACCATTCTCGGGGAGCGAATCCCTGAACTTTGATTCTCTTTTTCTGCATCACTGGGAAAAAAGAATAAAAAAAAAAAATGGGTGTATTTTTAATCTAATATGTAAACAACACCGTGCATGACTGGGACTCGCGACAGTAAAGAGTAATGACATTAAAGAAGCAAAAGATGTCTGCCCATCCAAACCACCCAAACATCAAAGGAGCAAACATATGAGACAACACTTGCGACATGTCTATGTTGTGGCTGAATTAAATTAATCTAATGCAATTCATTTAACTGCGTTTAAATCTCATGTGATGTAACGAAGCAATGGGAAATAAATGCACTGCAAACCAACACTGTCAGAGTGCAAATACCTGAGAGGGGCTAAGTCAAATATTGACTGCACTATAACAGAAGTGTGCTGAATGTGTGGCACAAAGTGACTTCACTACACAGTCAACTGTGTGACTAATCCAGTCTTATATTAACAAAAGGTCTTACAATAAAAAACAATCTTCTCATTCAAATTAGAACCATAGGATAGGACGATCCAGATTTTTTTTTTTTTTGCATAACTTAATTTCAAACATAACAACAACATCTCGTAATGTCCCAATCGGAGTAATTGCTCTGAGAGTTTTATCGAGTTAAACACTTTGCCCAGAAGGTACAGTAGCCGCTGCCTGGCTATAAAACAGATGTATTCCTTGTCAGCACCACCTATGTTTACACAGGCTGAGTCACAAGACTCCGAGTACATATTCACACTGACGGGGTGACGAGAGAGATAAACAGAGCTGGTTCAGCCTCAAGTGATAATATCAGTGTCTGGTAGCGTTACATGTGAACGCATCCTTCGCGGTCTGTTTCTCGAGTCACAGTGAAGCTGCTACTGGTATCAGATCGATATTAGCACGGCAGGATCAGTACTTGTAATTTTTTTATATACAGTTTCTTTTGGACATCATTGAATAGACCTCAAACATGAGAAATGCCTGAACCTTTTTGTGTTGACATAATAACATTTGCAGTATTGCACAGCACTATAGGAAACAACTGCTTACCTAATCTGCTGTGGCTGCTCTGCTTCCAGCTGTCTGGCAGGTTTCAGTGGAGGAACAATGTCTGAAGCTCGACTGCTCACGACCTTGGGTCTGTCAAGTCTAAGAGAACCATCTGCAGGAGAGAGAGGTTTGGAAAAGTCTGTGAATAACAACACTCTCCAGGATGATGAAGCAGAATAATTCTGATTTTCACCACACGTTGAGAGGGAATTCTTTCCTGGCCTCATTTCTGACCTCAGCACTCTGTATGTATTTACCTCCGAAAGGCTAAAACATTTAAATCCAGCAGATCAGTAAAATCTGTACTTGCCTCTGTTGTGATAACAGGGTGCTGTGGTCAAAAAGAGGAAAAGTTTTTTTCCCCTGAGCACGAAATGTGCATTTAAAACTCTTAGCGAACAGTGCAGAATGAGCAGACCTAAACTAGCCGCTTTTCCTTGTTTCATGGAAGCCAGAATGATTTCCGAGCCATGGATCTTGTCCCTGTGTCTGCGTGACTTGGCCTCGTAAAACCACTCTCCTGTCAGGTACTTCAGTTTAGCGTCAGACTGGGAGGTATTGTTTACTATGTCCTCCAGTTTCCTGTTAGGATATAATAAAAAGAATAAAATAGACATACACAAAAGAGAAATGAAGTGAAAACGCTCAAGTGGAGAGGTTTTTTCTGTATAATTTCTAGTTCTTTTATGCAGTGTGTTAATCCTAGCTGAGTGGCACGTCTTGCTGAATGGCTACAGACACAAAAAAGAGCAAAAGCGAGACAATGCTCGCTTTCGGTTGCACTGAATGAAAAATCTGACACCATTTTAATTCACTTTGAGCAGGACTAACCTGCAAATATGGGGTGAAATACAAAGCCAAGAGCGCAGAAAGGACAGACAAACTCCCAAAAATCTTTTAAAGGTGTTCACAATGCAATCAACATAACACAAATTCTCTTTTGTGTTTTTAATCGTGTGAAGCATTTTTCAGATTTAAGCTTAAGCTAATGATAAGCTTCTGATTTTACTGTGCAGGAATTCGGAAAACATTTCCATCAACTTTAAATTGAATCAAAGAGGGAACAAAAAAATTCCTCCGCCTTGAGCTGACTGCTCCAACTCATCTTTCCTCCTTCACAGAGGAACTCGGTGGTCATGTGAAAAAAGGGTAGCACATTATTACAGACTGTTGGCTTAATCCTTTTACACTAGACTGGCCGAGACACAGTGAGCATTCAGCCCCCCGCTGATGGAAAAAGTCAGGCCGGCCAATTGCATTAAGGCCACAACAAAAAGCACGCTGTTTGATGGCATTCTCGATTTTTGAAAATGAAATCAAAACAGGGTACACAGCATCGGGGATTTTTGATAGTTTGCACGCATGGTTGCAATTTGAAAGACGAAGTGTGCACTTTTGTTTCAGGACATGGGAGAGGTCAGAGAAGATGTGAGCTTCTTGTTTGTCTTCACACACCCTGAATATGCACAGTGAGGAAGTTCTGACCCCGCCCAAAGGTGCTAAGACGACAGGGAAACAGCAGATGTCAATTGTTTTAAAAGTCCTAAAAAGATATGACCAAATTAAACTTCTTTTCCCCATCACGTTCGACACTCTTGATGCATCTCCCATCACTGAGGCCTTTAAGGGTTTCTATTCCTGTCCATCAGACCAGCATGATCCTCTCCCACGTGTGGACTTGGCTGTAATCTAATTGCTCATCTCACATTGAGGTTTCTCAGCTATGGAGGCAGCGTCTGTGTCCAGCCAAGCTGTTACTGTGTTATTGGATTATGAGCAGACAAATATTATTTTGACGATCCGACAAAGGCCTCTTCTCACAGAACGGGTGACAGAGGGACTTGGGAGTTCTTATTAAATCAATAAAATGACATTAGCTCAACAACATGACATTAACTTAAGAGTCAGCCCAAAATGTCTCAGCGCATGTCAAGAACAGAGCCAAGCAGCGACACGCGAGTAAACAGTGGCTTAAAGGGCGTCCAAAAATATGACTTCATATCGTCATACGTGACTGAGACTCAAATTTCAACCTGACTCTCTCCTCCTCTGCCTTCTTCAGTTCAGCATCCCTCTTCAGCACCGTCATGATCATCGCCTGCTCCTCCTCCGTCAGGTGGCTCAGGTCTATCATGGTTCCTTCTCCTGCTTTTCTCAGCGGACAGGTGTGGAAACGGTTGCTGGTTCTGTCAAAGTATACAGCAGTTAATTCAGATCCTGTAAAGTTCTCAAAGTTTAGAGCTGTACCCTTAACTCTTTACCCCTTGAAGGACTACCAGCAGTGACACCTAGAAGCTCTTCTCTGATCTAAGTGGTTTCTTTAAAATTTCAGGTCTGCTTATAGAACAAAATGACTGGGTTTGCATTAGAAGTTAATGAGGGTGGTCACTGTCTATGCAGCTACCCCTCTATACAGCAGGCTTCTCATTAAGAGTGACGTGGAGCCCATTTTTTCCAATTTAAACCAGAAGCCGGTCCAGTATTTAAAGCAATGAAAATAATTCCATTAAAGGAGTTATTGTTAAAGCTGTAGCTCCTATATTTTCTACTTTACCCAAGTATATAGCTGCCTTAAGCTGCTTTCAACTTCTAGTGCACTGCTATGGTTCTATCATGTGACTGATGGAGGTTTAACAAGGTTTACACAGAAGGTTAAACCTACAAAACCATCAATATTAAAGATCAAATCAGGGGCTCCTGTTATTTTTTGGCTTGTATGTAGTTTCATAGTCACATCTTATAGAAGTTCACACAGTGAATTTCTGGATATTGAATATGGGAACTTTTTTGAAGAAGGGGGTCAGGTTGGAAAGTAAGCAGCTCCTTAACGACGGGAACAGCTGCTTACACACTGATGCTATTGATATAAGCAAGTCATATATATTAATGAGCCACAGGCACGTATTTACTGTTACTCTAATAAGTACCCAAATTATGTTTAGAGTAATAAGGGTGCCTGAGGAAAAATATTCTATCAGTGGTGCTAAACTTTAGCTGGTGTGCTCTTTTTTATATAAAAAAGTTTATCAAGCGAAAGAGATGCTGATACTTTAACACTAAACTTTGACATCTGGACAGTAACGCGAGGAATCGTCTGGTCTTTGTGCAGCTGATGATTCCTTCAGAGATAACCAACAACAGGGCGGACGCAAAAGTTTTCTTTGGCTGAGCAAACTTAAGCACATGAACGTTTCATAGAGTAAAAAATGGTTTTAAATGAAGCACACCTGAGAAGTCTCATGTTAACCTATTAACGTGAGTGGCAGAGGTTTACCTTAAATCTCCAGAGAGTGTCACTTCCTTTCTTTCCACTTCAAACTCAACAAGTGTAAAACATCGTTTGTTTGTGTTTTATATTTGCCTACCTTACAGGACACCTGAGGACTTCTCACAGCCCGCTTCTGTCTTTCCCATCTTCATGTTTTACAAAAAAAGAGAATCACACGGGAAATAAAGTTTTTACCTCCTCCACAGGACTCCTGCTGCTGGATGCGCCGGATCTCCGGACATGCGCGTGGGAGGGGGCGGACTCAGAGCGCGTGCATGGGGAGGATCTGATGAGCATGAGCTGCAGTTTTTAATTTGACTTTCAGTAACTATATAAATATTTATTTTTATTTATGAATGTCTGGGTGTTTCATGTCAAGTTCAAGCTTTAATTTTTAACTGATCTAACACTTAAATATAAATGAATTATGCAGTCAGTGGTGTAATGCCAGGTAGTGTCCAGCAGGTGTCTCCAGTTTACACACGTTGACATCATCGGTCTGTTTGACAAAAGGGTGTGAGCATCCTCACGGGCAGGCGAGGCTCTAGGACAGCCCAAACCTCAAATACAAGCTTACAGCAAGGCACTGTTTTCCCTTCCGCCTGCACTCTGAATGCTGTGAAATTATTTGGAGTAAGCAGACCATAAATATTCCCACGGTGACCCTGATGTGGTTTCAGGGCACAGCCACAGTTTCAACACCTGAGTCCTTCCTGGTTTCATGTTTTCAGCTTAGGAAGAGCACAAATAAAAACGGTTGGAAAGTGAACTGTGACATAAGCTGCACAAAAATCCTGTTATAGGTTTTATATTTGAATAGCTCATGAATTGTGCTGATTTTATTTAGGTCTAATACATTTTAGACTCTGACTTCTCTAGTCAGCAAATTAAACCTTAGTCTACGGAATATTTTTCCCTTTATCATTTAACCGTCTTGTGACCCCTACAGCAAAAAACAAAACAACTGTCCTGAACCAAAGACCTTAAAAATCTTTGGCAACTGGTTAGTAACCATGTGACTATGTTGTCTACTAAAGCAGGATGTCATCTGCTGGATAAGATCCTTCAGGTGAGTCTCTGATCTTAAAGATAAAGTAGACAGAAACCCATAAAGGAAACACTCTCCCCTCTGTTTTAAGTGTCTTCCATCAGAGCAGCTGAGGGTGTATACATGTGGTCTAAAAATCAGCCTCACGTAGGATCACTACTCAGCTTTCCTGTTTGATGGCCTTGTGTTTAACTCATCAAGCCCTCTCCCTCATCCCAAGCAGCAATTTACTGAATGGCCATTTGTTGACTGGCTTCAGAAGCAAGTTGATGTCCACAGACTTCTAATGAGCGTGTTTACAACCCGGAATAAAAAACCCATTATAGTCTCAATGTTAAATTCTCTTCTTCACAAAACCTTTAGAAGTGTGGATCTTTTTATAAACCTACTAAAATAGACTTTAGGAATTAATGATAACTACTAGGGACATGAGGGTTCACAGGACAGATGCTAATCTGCAGTGTTTAACCCTTAATCCTACAAGAAACCATATTCAGCAGACTCAAATTGGCCTCCCAGTTGAGATCAGGATATCCCACAAATAGTGATGTAGCATCCCAATCCTACTACAGCATGGGTGGGCAATTCATTTTCCCCAAAGCCACACCAATGAGTTCACAGAGATTCAAATTTATACTGAGCAGAACTGAGTTTAGTTTATCCATGTGGTCCTCCACACCAGTCCTAGTGCATGCAGCCCCCTGGAAAAATAATCTCCCAACCCTGCAAGGTGTGATCAACATAAAAATTAAATGTCAAAAGCTACAAATTCTTTTAATATCTTCCGATTAGACTTAAGGGTTGAAAGACAGTCAAACTGGAGAGTAAATTTGTTTCTATTAGTATGTTACTATGATTTAAGTATAGACTGTATATGAAAGATTGATTTTTTTGGAGCCAGATGTGAGCATATTGGATGAAAGGCCAGTGATACAACCATAAAGCGCTAACATGTGTTTTTGCTAATTAGAGCCAATTAAAATACCTGATTTTCACTCACTAAAGCCGAAAAACTTCTTGGAACACACTGCGCCCACACAAGATTCAGCACGTAATTTAGTGACAGCCTGTTGTGTGAAAACGTGCTATAATCCAGTGCTATCAGGTAAACCGCTTCAACTATTAACTAGCAAAACATAAACAAGAGTTTGTGGAAGCTGCTCTTTATTTGAAAAAGAAAAGAAAAGACTTCAGTCATTGTCTGCTACACGTTCTAATTACATAAAGAAAACATCTGCGGAGACAAACGCAGAGAATATCCTGAATCAAACTTAGGTAGAGTCAAATTTGATTGAATTGCTTTCATATTTCATACATCTTTCAACGTTTGCGTTCAAAGAACAGTCAGGTTTTATATACACAGAGCACCGATCAACAGTGCGTCTCCTCTGCCACCCTGCCCTCGGGATCTTTTATACAATTAATTTACAACTAATCTGTGACTCTTTTCCCCTCCACTGGACGCGCCATCCGCCCTCCCACCCCCGCCCCCTCTCACTGAGGAACTGCAGTGTGGAAAGATGTGTGCAACATGAAGACAACTCGTTCACATTCAGAGTAAAGGCAGCCTTGATTACAGTCAGTGAGTCAATGGCATGCCAAGCTTAAAGCAAATGGAGCCCACCACCCAGTGCGACGCCTCAGATTCGTGGATGAAGTGTGTTATTTTTTTGTTTTTTGTTTGTTTTTTTCCAACTAGTCAGAAAAACTGATCCATTGCAAAGTAAAACCCTAGGCACAGAATCAACTATATACTGTTAACTGACTTGTATTCTAACCCCTGCACTTTAATTACAACGGGGACTGTGAAGTCCTTCACCTAGTAGAAAATTTTCTTAACACAAAAAGAATATTTAGTGCTCTATCATTCCGCTTAATAGGTGTCATTTATATAATAGCTATTTTTTTTTTTAACTCTATCTCTTAATGATAGTCTGAGATCCTTGTTTAATGCTGAAGCACTCCCACGTGTTCTGTAGTTTTTACATTATTATTATTTTTTCCCCCCAATCTTAAACCAATAATCATAAATAAATACAAACAACACACAAGGAATGTCTACTGTAAACACGGTAAAAAAGACAAAAACTAAACAGGTGTAAACGTCATTAGCATCACTACTTAGTGACAGTTAAATAACCGTAGGGAATAGATGACTGATGACTGGATCAAGAAAGGGAAGGACTGCTCTACTTTCCCTTCCACTCCCTCCCCTCTGAACATCAACCCTTTACATCCAACCACAGCATGTCCAAATACATCAACATTTAAGTTTCTCAGCACCCAAAACTATCTTTACAGATTACACTGTAAAACGGATAAGGAGTCCTCTTAAGGGGTGGGTGGGTTAGACAGCAGCATCACTCGACGTCTCGGACAAGTTATAGAATAATGGGTGTGAGCTATCGCCAAACGTCATCTGGACATTGTTAGCATGGTTTCTGACAGTCGCTGCACCATTGTGTGAATGTTTCTCTGAAGACTGCAACGAGGACAAAGTTTTGCTGCTTGGGTGCTTTCATCTTCCAAGAGTCACTTCCTTCAAATTACATGAACTGCATCTGCAAGAAAAGGTCATGCACAATGTTAGAAACTCACTAAAATGCCTGCAGACATAATCCAGTCCAGCAACTGTTAACAGTCAAAACCTTACACTGATATATCCTGGCAGTGATAACAAGTAAGAGAGGAGCATTCTCTCTTAGGTCCAGTCGCATAGGCCCTTAAGACCAGTTGATGACTGGCTGCTTGGGAAAACCCAAGTGGTTGCTGAAGTTTGCTAGGTGAAATCTGTTGAAAAGAGGGTGCTGCTCCAAAAAAACCCTCCTTGCGTCGATCACTGACAGATTGCCATGGTCATCTGTAGTTTGGATGGTAGATCCTGAGCTGTCAACTGCTCACCCAGTGGAAGTCAAAATGGGAAATGTGACAAACTGGAAACAGACCATTCACAACTTTTGCCTTACTGTTGAATCCAAGAGCAGCATCTTTCATCCAAACTGCAAGTAACCAAAGCAATCGAAAGGAGATTGGCAACCAGTTTCATCTTGCAACTAACAACAACCACTTGCCAAATGGTCGGGGGATGAATATTTCTTTATCCAGGTTGTTACTGATTAGTCTCTAGGCCTATGTGACTGGGACCTTAAATTAACCCAAAATCTTCATATCTAGGAGTCTTAACACTGTTAACCATGAACCAGCCTGTTCATGAGCACATTCGCCAACGACAGCACCATGAATACAAAGAGCCTTCAAATTTATGCTGAAGTGTTTCTTAAGGGCAGGACTTGTTGTTTTTAGACTTCCAGAGTACAAAAACAAACAAAAAAGGTACAGAAATTGTTAGCAGCGTTGAACTTCTCCTAATTTAAGCTACAGTAGTTAACAGAATTAGGTCCACTATTAATTAGTGTGGTTACACTACAATAATAGAAACTTGATGGAAATTAGTCTGACAACTGTGAAATTCAGATTAGTGGCTAAATCCCACATAGTTGTTCATTTCTATTACGCTATCTGCTAACGCCATCATTTCAAACACAATGTTTGTTTCTCACATAAAATAAAAATAACACTATTTGGATCATGATGATTAATTTAATTTCTCTAATACATGGATATAACATTAGCTTCATTAGCAACTACTGCTTACGTAGGTTTCTGATAGCAAAATGAGACATTTATCATTAGTATATATATATATGTGTGTGTGTGTGTTAGGTCAGAGCTTAGCAAACATGCTGTTAGTTCACCAATGTCTACACAGTTCAGAGAAAACAGGTTTGAGCAACATGTGGTGATAGTGGATGAACTAGGGGTTAGAATGAGTATGGCTAAATCTGTCAATAAGGCAAGCAATCTGAGCAACACCACGTTAACATTAGTAAAAAGCAATACATCTAATCAGATGGATTTATACTGAATACAAATTAAACAAATGGATAACTGGACATGCAAAGCATGCAGGTGCATCCACAAGCAAAGAGCATGATGTACCTAAAGAGATGCTCTACAAGAAATCCTTGAGAGAGAGGTGTGCAAACGGGTCCTGTCCAGGGGCTCGGAGAGGACTCTGGCTGGAAGGACTAGAGGCTGCAGAGGGCTATTTCAGGGAGAAATACAGGAGGTAGGAGGACCAGAGGAGAAGTCAGAGTCAGTACAGAGACTGAAGGAGGGATGAGATTAGTCTGGAGAAGCTGTGATGTATGAGAGAAGGGTTAATTAAAAAAAAAGAAAAAAGGCTTTTTTTTTGGAACAGGGAGTCAAAACAAGGGAGATGATTCACAGTTTTTGTCCCATTCAGCTCTACAGAGTGAAGGGTTCATTTGTTAAAACTGTCATCATCCTCAGCAATATCACACTGACAACAAAACTTACAGTGACTAATCATGGTGCACATCACAGCACAATGGATACACCAGTTTACTCAACCTGATAACTGTGCAAACTTTACTGTGCATCAACCCGGAGCAAACTAACGTGCACCCACCTGAGCACTAGACACAGAGCTAAAGGGGTTGGGTGGCCTCATGACCGGCTGGGAGTACATCATGGTGGGCGGATTCATCATCCCCATAGAGCCCATTTGTGGAGGCTGCAGCAAGTTAAACATCAATTTCAGAGGCGTCAGTAGTGAGCACAAACAACACAATCACATCATCCTGAATCTCTCAGATCTATCTGCTGATGAAAACTGAATATTAATATTTATAGACTGAATTAAATAAAAACTACTGAGAACTCACCTCTCACTTTACTTATCAGCCTTGAGAATATTTACATCAGCAAACAATGAGTCACTTGACCCACTTTAAGTGCATTTAATTAATTCTCCAAGTGATAAAGAGCACGGGAAATATTTATCTAACAAGCTGATTTGACAACTTCCTGAATGGATATCCAGCTTATTTTTCTTTCACACTTCAAACCAAATGAGTTTTACAGAAGCTTCACACGTACTTACCATGCCATATCCCATCATGCCTGTGGGTGTGGTGGCAGGGAAGGCCATGATCGACGGAGGCTGAGGAGACACAAACAGGTCAGGTAAGACAAGACAAGGCAACAACATTAAATGTGACAGCCACGGTGACAGGGGTACAAAGGTCGCGACTCAACAGCTGGTCTAGCTCCTTTTTAATTACCTCCTCCTTGTCAGTGCACGCTGATTCTTTACTTTTCATATTGCAAAATATGGAGCGCAACAAATGGAAACCTTTGAGGCTTTGACAAAATTAAACGATGGTTACTTTATGAGCAGATAAAAACCTCTACTCTCACGACAATAACGTGCAGCAACTCTTTGTTTTCCAGCACTAATGTCTGCCATCTAAAGCCCTCCAGGGCTTGTTAAGCTCCACTGATTGTGCGAAACGTTCATTAAAAGAATCCTGAACAACATAGCTTTACACTGCTGTAATTTTGATTCACCTCAACAATGGGTTTGAAATAAAGCAATCAACATTTGATTGAAGTGCAGACTTTCAGCTTTAATTCAAGGAGCTTAACACAAGTATTGTATTAATGTGGCTGTGGTAAAGACCTGACGATGCATCTCAAGGGAGGAAACTCAGCATTTTGCTTGATTTAGCATCAAAGTATTTCAAATAATGCCCATATCTTTATGTTAATTTGTCCAATTACTCTGAACCTATTAAAAATGGACTTAATTCGTTAAAACCGTGATTAAAAGCTGAGGACTTGCCCTTCAATCACAGCCTCATCACTTTACTTCAAACCCATTAAGCTGTTGTGCAGAACCAAATTACCAAAACTGTGCCTTTGTCCAAATATATATGTGTGTATCTGACTACAGACAGTTATAGACTGTTTAAAGCACCAGTACCTGTTCCAAGGTTCTGTTTATAGCTATGGATGTAATTAGTAACAGATTTTGAGTTTATGTAAGAGAACCCAGATGTTCTGGTTTCATGTCAGCTCTCTATTTGACAGCAGAATAAGAGCAAAAAATCTGCAGTGAAAAGTTTGTTTGCGTCACCATGGAGACAGGGTTCCAGGTCGTAGTTGGCGCCGCCTTGGGCTGCCAGTTGGTGCCGCCGGTCATCCTCTTCTCCCCTGGCTGGCTCCAGTGGATGTCACTGCGGATTAACACAGCCAATGTTAGCACCAGCCCTTAAGTGGCCC